>NW_021702468.1:0-14411 GCF_005190385.1 Monodon monoceros
GTATCAGGTTGATGGTGGCCTCATAGAATGAGTTTGGGAGTGTTCCTTCCTGTGCAATTTTTTGGAAGACTTTGAGAAGGATAGGTGTTAGCTCTTCTCTAAATGTTTGATAGAATTCACCTGTGAAGCCATCTGGTCCTGGGCTTTTGTTTGTTGGAAGATTTTTAATCACAGTTTCAATTTCATTACTTGTGATTGGTCTGTTCAAATTTTCTATTTCCTCCTGGTTCAGTCTTGGAAGGGTATACCTTTCTAAGAATCTGTCCATTTCTTCCAGGTTGTCCACTTTATTGGCATAGAGTTACTTGTAGTAGTCTCTTAGGATGCTTTGTATTTCTGTGATGTCTGTTGTAACTTCTCCTTTTTCATTTCTAATTTTATTGATTTGAGTCCTCTCCCTCTTTTTCTTGATGAGTCTGGCTAATGGTTTATCAATTTTGTTTATATTCTCAAAGAACCAGCTTTTAGTTTTATTGATCTTTGCTATTGTTTTCTTTGTTTCTATTTCATTTATTTCTGCTCTGATCTCTATGATTTCTTTCCTTCTGCTAACTTTGGGTTCTGTTTGTTCTTCTTTCTCTAGTTCCTTTAGGTGTAAGGTTAGATTGTTTATTTGAGATTTTTCTTGTTTCTTGAGGTAGGCTTGTATAGCTATAAACTTCCCTCTTAGAACTGCTTTTGCTGCATCCCATAGGTTTTGGATGGTCGTGTTTTCATTGTCATTTGTCTCTAGGTATTTTTTGATTTTCTCTTTGATTTCTTCAGTGATCTCTTGGTTATTTAGTAACGTATTGTTTAGCCTCCATGTGTTTGTGTGTTTTTTTTTTTTTTTTTTGTAAAGCAACCCTAGGGGTTGAGCTATTTTTTTAAATTTTATTTATTTATTTATTTATTGGCTGCGTTGGGTCTTCTGTTGCTGTGCATGGGCTTTCTCTAGTTGCAGCGAGTGGGGGCTACTCTTCGTTGTGGTGCGAGGGCTTCTCATTGCGGTGGCTTCTCTTGTTGTGGAGCACAGGCTCTAGGCATGCAGGCTTCACTAGTTGTGGCACATGGGCTTCAGTAGTTGTGGCTCACGGGTTCAAGAGTGCAGGCTCAGTAGTTGTGGCACGTGGGCTTAGTTGCTCTGCAGCATGTGGGATCTTCCCGCACCGGGGCTCGAACCCGTGTCCCCTGCATTGGCAGGTGGATTCTTAACCACTGCGCCACCAGGGAAGCCCTGTTTGTGTTTTTTACGTTTTTTTTCCCTGTAATTCATTTCTAATCTCATAGCATTGTGGTCAGAAAAGATGCTTGATATGATTTCAATTTTCTTAAATTTACTGAGGCTTGATTTGTGACCCAAGATGTGATCTGTCCTGGAGAATGTTCCGTGTGCACTTGAGAAGAAAGTGTAATCTGCTGTTTTTGGATGGAATGTCCTATAAATATCAATTAAGTCTATCTGGTCTATTGTGTCATTTAAAGCTTCTGTTTCCTTATTTGTTTTCATTTTGGATGACCTATCCATTGGTGTAAGTGAGGTGTTAAAGTCCCCCACTATTATTTTGTTACTGTCGATTTCCTCTTTTATAGCTGTTAGCAGTTGCCTTATGTATTGAGGTGCTCCTATGTTGGGTGCATATATATTTATAATTGTTATATCTTCTTCTTGGATTGATCCCTTGATCATTATGGAGTGTCCTTCCTTGTCTCTTGTAACATTCTTTATTTTAAAGTCTATTTTATCTGATATGAGTATTGCTACTCCAGCTTTCTTTTGATTTCCATTTGCATGGAATATCTTTTTCCATTCCCTCACTTTCATTCTGTATGTGTCCCTAGGTCTGAAGTGGGTCTCTTGTAGACAGCATATATATGGGTCTTGTTTTTGTATCCATTCAGGGAGCCTGTGTCTTTTGGTTGGAGCATTTAATCCATTCATGTTTAAGGTAATTATCGATATGTATGTTCCTATGACCATTTTCTTAATTGCTTTGGGTTTGTTTTTGTAGGTCCTTTTCTTCTCTTGTGTTTCCCACTTAGAGAAATTCCTTTAGCATTTGTTGTAAAGTTGGTTTGGTGGTGCTGAATTCTCTTAGTTTTTGCTTGTCTGTAAAGCTTTTGATTTCTCCATCATATCTGAACGAGATCCTTGTTGGGTAGAGTAATCTTGGTTGTAGGTGCTTCCCTTTCATCACTTTAAGTATGTTATGACACTCCCTTCTGGCTTGTAGAGTTTCTGCTGAGAAATCAGCTGTTCACCTTATGGGAGTTCCCTTGTATGTTATTTGTCATTTTTCCCTTGCTGCTTTCAATAATTTTTCTTTGTCTTTAATTTTTGCCAATTTGATTACTATGTGTCTCGGTGTGTTTCTCCTTGGGTTTATCCTGTATGGGACTCTCTGCACTTCCTGGACTTGGGTGGCTATTTCCTTTCCCACGTTAGGGAAGTTTTAGACTATAATCTCTTCAAATATTTTCTCGGGTCCTTTCTCTCTCTCTTCTCCTTCTGGGACCTTTATAATGCGAATGTTGTTGCATTTAATGTTGTCCCAGAGGTCTCTTAGGCTGTCTTCATTTCTTTTCATTCTTTTTTCTTTATTCTGTTCTGCAGCAGTGAATTCCACCATTCTGTCTTCCAGGTCACTTATCCGTTCTTCTGCCTCAGTTATTCTGCTATTGATTCCTTCTAGTGTAGTTTTTTTTTTTTCTAGTGTAGTTTTAATTTCAGTCATTGTATTGTTCATCTCTGTTTGTTTGTTCTTTAATTCTTCTAGGTCTTTGTTAAACATTTCTTGCATCTTCTCAATCTTTGCATCCATTCTTTTTCTGAGGTCCTGGATCATCTTCACTATCATTATTCTGAATTCTTTTTCTGGAAGGTTGCCTATCTTCACTTCATTTAGTTGTTTTTCTGTGGTTTTATCTTGTTCCTTCATCTGGTACATAGCCCTCTGCCTTTTCATCTTGTCTATCTTTCTGTGAATGTGTTTTTTGTTCCACAGGCTGCAGGATTGTAGTTCTTCTTGCCTCTGCTGTCTCCCTGTAACTTTGTTTAAACAACTTATTTTAAAATGTTATTTTAATTTTTCCATTTGCATTTTGCCTTTTGATTTCAAAAGATAATTTAATAAATTATTTAATTTTAACTGAAAAAAACTGATAAAATATTCTGGAAGAATTACTTTAGAAAACAACTAAAATAATTTTAATTTGCTAATTTTTTAAAATTTACTTTAATTTACACTTCTCCTGAAAATATATTCACACTTTGTGTCCTTTGATATATAATTTCAATTTATTTTTTATTCCTTTAGATCATTACTGCCAATAGCACAGAAATTATGTAAAAATCTTGATTATAACAATAGGGTGAGTGATTTTTCTAAAATGAGGGCAAGAAAAAAAACTTTATGCAATAAATATATAGCAATTTCTTAATTATGCATGTCTTTTAAAATTATTCATTTAGACATCACTGGCACATCAATACAACATAATTTAATTCCATCATCTTTGATATTTTGCCAATTTTCAGACATATAAAAACCATAGCTTCACACATGTATATATATATATATTTTTTTTTTTTGCGTACACGGGCCTCACTGTTGTGGCCTCTCCCATTGCGGAGCACAGGCTCCGGACGCGCAGGCTCAGCGGCCATGGCTTACGGGCCCAGCCGCTCCGCGGCATGTGGGATCTTCCTGGACCAGGGCACGAACCCGTATCCCCTGCATCGGCAGGTGGACTCTCAACCGCTGCGCCACCAGGGAAGCACCACACATATATTTTGACTTTGTTTTAATGAAGGTATACTTGTTAAAATAGGAGGTTAGACCATATTTTTTTTGACAATTTGTAAGCTTGATTTTTTTAAATAGGTCTTTACTGAAGTATAATTGCTTCACAATACTGTGTTAGTTTCTGATGTACAACAAAGTGAATCAGCCATATGCATACATATATCCCCATATCCCTCCCCTCTTGAGCCTCCCGCCCTCCCTCCCTATCCCACCCCTCTAGCTTGTTGCAAAGCACCGAGCTGATCTTCCTGTGCTCTGCTGCTGCTTCCCACTATGTAAGCCTGATTTTTACCATGCAGACTTTTAGACACATGGCCTGTGGGCCTCCATTTGTACTCTTGTTCTGGGTGCTCTGTATGTCAGGGCAGGTTGCCCAAAGTTACCCAGCTGATAAATGGAGCCGAGATTCAAACTCCCACCTGTCTGGACTCCAAGGTGTGGGCTGTGTGACATGTGACCTGACCTGTGTCAGTTCACAGTTCAGTGGAGGAGCTGCCATCTCAGGAAGCCCTAAGTGTCACCGAAGCTGGGATACTCTATGGTCAGGGGCAGAAGAGGCTATAGAATTTGTGGGTTCCAGTGCAAAATGAAAATGCATTATAATTATAGTTAATGAATTATTAAGGATTCCCAGGTGCTGAGAGCACTAAAGTAAGCAGGAGGCCTTTCTAAGTGCAGGGTCTGTGCAACTGCATGGTTGGGGGGCTTCCTGGAGGTTGTGGCACCCGGTCCCCCTCTTCCACTTATAATAGGTAGATTTGGGTGTGGTGGAAAGAAGGGTCAAGAGCAAATGGGAAAGATGAGGACCATCTATTTGTAGCACTTTCTTTTAAAAACCAATTTATTTAAATAAAAATGTGTCATTCAAAGGAAGAATTAAGGAAATAAAAGCATATGTGATATGCAGATATGGAAAAAGCTGTGATGAGTCATTTGAATGACTGGGGGTTGGGAAATTGCTGTCTGGGTGTGTGCGTCTACAAGCGTGCAATTGTGAGTGTGTGCACGAGTCTGTATATGAATCTTTGTATCCTTGAAAATGAGTGTGAGTCTGTGTCTGAGTGTGGTTGTGTGATATATTTGTACAAGTGTGTGACAGTGGATGTGTGTCTGAGCATGTGTGTACAATTGTGTGAATGTGTGTAGGGGTGTCTGTGTGGATGCGTGCATGTAAACCTTTCTTATCCTGAACTTCTGCAAGAAGAATGTGGAATTATGAGCTTGCTAACACTGGACGCATTTCTAATACCTGTGTATATATCAGCTATCGCGACAATGACGCTGTGTAACAACAAACAGGGAAATGGGAAAAGACTGTTAATGCATTGGATAGGCGATTTTCTTTTGGGGTGATGAAAATGTTCTAAAATTGATTATAGTGATGGCTGTACAACTGTGAATCTGCCAAAAAAAAATTGGATGGTACTATTTAAATGGGTGAATTTTATGGTATGTGAATTATTTCTCAATTCAGCTAATAAAAACCAACAAGAAACAGCTAGTTTCTTGTTCATTAGTCTAGAGTGAACTATAGCTCTGCTGGAATCATCTGGGGCTTGGCTCCTGGTTGCTGAAGAGTTCAAGTATATTCCACATGCTTCTTCATGTCTTTCATCCTCTTTTTTGGCTCAGCAATGGCTCAGTTATATTCTTTTTGTGGTGAATAGCAGAAGTGCAAGGGGGCGAACAGTCACATGTAAGGTTTCCTACCACCTTGGCTCAGAACTAGCACATCACTTCTGCCCACTTTCCATTGGCTGAAAAAAATATCATACGGTCAAGTGCAAGTCCAACATCTACAGGACAGGGAAATATACTTTTCTCACTCTCAAGCCCTTCAAGGTCGTATGGGGGAAGGGAGTGAAGACCTGAGAAGGATAATCCAATCTACCACAACTGCGTAACATGTTGCTCCTGCCCCTTTAGAGATCTGGTTAAACAGGTCATAGACCCGAATTCCAAGTCTGGGGCAGCCTCAAGTCTCCCCATAATTTCTGCCCATTCTGGTGTCTTATTTCCTCATGCTTCTCTCTTTCCCGTGCTTCTCCCTGTCTCAGGGCTCTTGTGCCTATGTGCGCTTTCTTCCACCCTGAGTCGAACTCAGATAAGAAACCCAGCCTCATTGCTATTTTTGAAAAGAAATCCAGTCACACCCAGCACATAGTGCATTTAGCAACTTTGCGGAAGATTTAAAGGCTTATGGAGAAGGGTCACATGGCTTTTTGCACAACCTTCTGTATTTAGGGCTTCACCCCTCTCCCCCTCTGCCCGGAGACTGCAGGGAAGACTTCCTAGAGGAGGTGACATTTGACAAGATTTTGAAGGCTGAGGAAGAGGTGGGCACCTCTTCCTGAAGAGTTCCAGGGAGAGGGAACAGCATGGATGAAGTGAGGCAACATCTGGAATAGTTGAGAAAAGGCGAGTACAGTTGACCCTTGAACAACGTGGGGGTTAGAGGTGCCCATCCCTACAACACACAGTTGAAAATCTGCCTATAACTTTACAGTCAACACTCTGAATTTGTGGTTTTGCATCTGCAGATTCAACCAACCTCGGATCATGTAGCACTGTAGTACGTATTTATTGGAAAAAAATGCATAAAAGTGGACCCTCACAGTTCAAACCTGTTTTGTTCAAGGGTCAACTGTAGTCGGCATGGCTGGAGTGGAAGGTATGAGCTGGGGAGTGGTGGGGGGTGAGGCTAAGTGTCCCACAGATCCATGAAGTGGCTTGTACTGGGTCCAGCTGGGTTAGAACTCTTTTTCCAGAATTACCTTCCCTGTGTGGTTCTGGGTTAGCATCGAACATAAGAGAAACTTGTGTGGGTTTTGGGAGATGGATGTGAAACTGAACCCATGTTTTTTATGCTCTGAAGGTCAACCCAGGGCCCCAGGCACTGTGGACACTGGTGCCACTTGGTCCTCTCAGTTGTCCCTGTGGCTCCAAGTTCATCCTCCCAGGTTCCAGTTTGTCCTTGCTCTCATTCATGTCCAGGGCTCCTCCTTGACAACTGATCTAAGTGACGCAGAGGCAAGATCATTGAATAGATTCCTCCACCAGCTCCCACCACTGTGTCCAGTCTCGTCCCTGTAATTCTTTTTTCTATGGTGTTCATAGTGGTTCTCTTGTTGAACCCTGACTGTTACATCCAGAATCATAAAGACCTTTATGTGCCACACTGAGGAGTTTGGGCTTCATCTTTTAGAATGGTTTTTCTCAAATTTCAGTCATCTGAGGGCCACTGTGACAGAAGTAATGCTAAATATTCACCAAATCCCCTTCTTCCCACGCGTATGTCTACACCTCCAGCCTCTTTCGCAGCTAGGTGGGACCATGTGACGAATTCTAGCCAACAGAACATGGGCTGAAGTGAAGTGTGTATGTTCAGGCCTGGCCCCCAAATCCTTCCATGTGACACTGCAGATGCGTACTCGTTTCTCTAGTGTGCCAGCTGAGTGCAGAAGGTCCAATGGTGGACTTCAAAGGCCGGAGGGTTTCAGAGCCGTTAGCTGGAAGGAGCCTGGATCTCTGAATGACTCCCTGAAGCAGAGGCCCCCATTTCCCTGCATTTGGCTGTGACTTAAGATATAGAACTTTATTATGTAAAGCCAGTGGGATTTAGAATTATTTGCTAGAGGGGGTAGCTGACCTTAACAAAAACAACCACCTTCACAGTTTTAGTCGTAACCTTTTACCATCTGTATCATTATTGATTTAATCACTTAAAATTCACTGTTTATAACCTTAATTTATTTAAAAAGAGAACTTTGTGTCACTATTCATAAATAGAAAAGCAGCCTCACTCATGGTAGAGAGAAGGTAATAGTAAAAAATAAATGCAATGGAAATCAAACCATGATATGAAATTCTTGTTATATCCTGTCCCTGCTAAGGGCTCTGGAGCCTGAGAACTGCTTTTATTTTGTTATAGAGAGATTAATGGGTGTTTGATAGGTGTTAAAGACAGATTAGCACCAAACTGAGACTTTCTTTTTAATGTTCTTGAACTACCAGTGATAATCACCACACTATGAAAATACATGAGCCAAAGAAAGCTGAAGAGTTTTAAAACTTTTCTCATTATGGAAAATTTCAAACACATGTACATAAATTTAATGAGAATAGTAATATAACACCCCTTGTGTGCATTACCCAGCTTCAACAGTGATCAACTTTTTGCTATTCTTGTACATCTATTCCCCCTCCCCCTGCTTCCTTTTTTTGATAGAATATTTTAAAATAAATCTCAGACGTTATATAATTTCACCCACAAATACATCAGTATGTACTTTTTTTTTTTTAGCCTCACTGCCCGGCATGCGGGATCTTAGTTTCCCGACCAGGGATTGAACCCTTGTCCCTTGCAGTGGAAGCGTGGAGTCTTAACCACTGGACTGCCAAGGAAGTCCCTTCAGTATGTACTTCTAACAATAAAGACATTAAAAAAATTCACACAACACCATTTTTGTACTTAAAAATCAACAATTCCATATTATCATTTAATACTCAGCTAATGTTCAGTTTTCCCTAATGACCACAAAAATAAGGTTTTGCAGTTGGTTTGTGTAAATCCGGATCTGAACAAGGGCACACATTGCATTTGGTTGATATGTCTTTTTTAACCCTGAGGTGGATTGATTGCAGTAAATGGCCTCTCTCCATATTCACTGCCTTAGCCATCTGACTTGGCAGCTTCTCCTGTTGAGAGGTGGAGTCTATTTCTGGACCCTGGAATCTGATCATGTGCCTTGCTTTGGTCAATAGAATGCAGCTGGATGATTTCTGGGTCTGGGCCTCGAGTTGTCTTGCACGATTCCACTTATTCTCTTGGATTCTTATCTCACCCAGGAGAGCAAACTTAGGCAGCTTGCTGTGGGGTAACCATGTAGGGGAGGACTTTCTTGGGTGAGGCCATTCCGGACCAGCTGGTCCCCAGCTGACCTGTCAGCTGACCACAGATGCATGAGCAAGCCCAGCCCAGATCAGCTGAGCCTGGGCCAGACCAAAAGAACTGCCCAGCTGACCACAGAACCATGAGAAATAATACATTGTTATTTTAAGCCACTATGTTCCAGTGTGGTTTATTACACAACATTATTGTGGCAGTTAACTGATATAAATCTACAAAATTTCTGCTCCTTTTTAAAATGTCATTTACTTGCTAAAGACACTAGGTCATTGGTTCTTTAGTTTCTGACATTCTAGATTTTTATATCCCATGTGTCATTATACTACATTACATTCTATATCATTATATCCCATGTATCATTTAATGTTAGTTCCTGTATTTCTTATAAACTGGTAGTTAACCTCGAGGCTGGATTTGATTCAGGTTGGTTATTTGGGCAAGGATACTTTTAGGCATGCTTCCTCTGCCTCACATCAGCAGGCACACAATGTCTGGTTAACCCCCTTCGAGTCATGTTAAGATTGATCAGTGGGTTCAGTGAATAATTTTAAACAAGAATGGGATAACCAGGGAGACTTCCTGGAGGAATCGGGCTTGAGTTGGACCTCTTTAAAGGACAAGTGGGATTTAGATAGACCAAGGGAAGGAAGAAGTATTCCAAGTGAGGAGAGAAGGAAGGATGTGTAAGTCAGAGAGTGTTCTGAAAATACTGAGCAAAAACTGGTTAATCCTCCCTCATCTCAGCTTTCATTGTTATCCTCTGCTCTAGAGGCCAGGGCAGGAGCCAGATTTTATCTCAGGTTTTAATTCTAATAGGTGCATGGAGTATTTTGTTGGGACACATTGTGAAATCACATTCCTGCTCAGTGGGAAAGATTGCTATGATCAACTAGTGATGTCTGGTATGGTGGTATGGTTGCTGTGAATCTGCCAGAGATCAATGACTCTACCCAACCACAGGGTCTTAGACATTGGACCCTAGAAGGAAATAAGGGCTGAATGGGGTACCTGACATAAACTGTGGCAGTCCTTGTTGGTTGTTTACTAATCTTCATTTGCCTTTTTGTTTTTGCTAATGGAACCTTAGGTATTGGATGGCAGGGATTGATTTAGACATGAACAATGACCCAGTTCTGGGTAATGAGAAATAAGGGGAAGTCTGCTCCTGGGGCTTCTGCAGAATTTTTTCTTCCTGAATTGAAAGAAATGTGTGAAGGGATGCTTCCCACCCCTTTGGAGGTGGTTGTATAAGGACATGATGCCTGGAGCAATGGCAGCCATCTTGTGACTATGAGAGGGCACGGCCAACATGTCAAGGATGGTGGAGAAGAAATATGGAAAGAACCTGGTTTTTTTTTTTTTTTTTTTTTGCGGTACACAGGCCTCTCACTGTTGTGGCCTCTCCCGTTGTGAAGTACAGGCTCCAGACACGCAGGCTCAGCGGCCATGGCTCATGGGCCCAGCTGCTCCGCGGCATGTGGGATCTTCCCAGACCGGGGCATGAACCTGTGTCCCCTGCATCAGCAGGTGGACTCTCAACCACTGTGCCACCAGGGAAGCCCAGAACCTGGGTTTTTGATGAAGGTGTTGAGTCATGAACAAACTCTGGAACCACCTATTGCCAAATATTTTCTTGTGTAGAAAGTAAACCTCTATCATTTAATCCATGTTTAGTCAGGCATTCTTTTATTTATTTATTTATTTATTTGGCTGCACTGGGTCTTAGTTGCAGCATGCAGGATCTTTAGTTGAGGCAGGTGGGATCTAGTTCCCTGACCAGGGATCGAACCTGAGTCCCCTGCATTGGGAGAACGGAGTCTTAACCACTGGACCACCAGAAAAGTCCCTTGTCAGGCATTCTTTTACTTGCAGCTAAGGACAGCCCAAAGGATACACTGACCATACTCCATGCTTCATGGGCATAGTCCGGACTAGCATTTTCAAGCCATGGCTGAGTCATGAAATCAATTTATTGGATCATGACCAACATTTTAAAAAATGAAATAGCATAGATTATATGAGAATGCATGACACAGAGAAAGGATAAATATTGGTTTTGTTGAACTCTTGTTTTAATTATGTGGGTCCCAGGTTATGTTCTCCAAGGAAGCAGATCCTGAGACAGAATTTAGTGTTTGGAAGGTTTATGAGGGACTGTTCTTGAGATCAACTCCTGTGGACAGGAGGGGAGAGAAACAGGAGTGGGCAGGGGGAGAGGTCAAGCTGGGATGGAGGTCTAACAATGATCTTGACTAACCCCATGGGGAATCTGGGAGTTAAAATGGCTCTTCAGAAATGTCCTGAGTTGGGCTAAGATGGCCAGGTTTTTATCTTCCCCTCACTAGACATGAACCATCTCGGGAAAGAGGTGTGACTTTGAGCAAGGAGGCTCCATGAAGATAAGGCAGGGACTCAGTCCAAGGGGCTGACAGCTGGAGGCTCTCTGCAGACAGCACTCCCAGAAGTTGGGACAATAAAGCCTTCCTGGGATGAGGATGGAGCGTTTCATGTCTGTCAGTGTCTGTGTGTGTGTGTTAGAGTGAACCAGATTGTGGTGTAAATGCGTTCCTTATTGTGGGTCCTGGTGAAAGCAGTTTGCAAGCCTCTGGAAAGTCTGGATTATGCTTCCACCCAAGTTGTTTTCCTCCTAATTGCCTTTTGGGGTGTCGTCACTTTTCCCGAGGCTCTGCTTGTGAGAGGCAGCCCTGTCTTGTGAGACCGTGCCCTGGCATATTTGAGCACCAACACTGAGCTGAGCTGTTGGTCCCGCCCATGCATTAAGAAATGGCAGCTGCTGGGCTTCCCTGGTGGTGCAATGGTTAAGAATCCGCCTGCCGATGTAGGGGACATGGGTTCGAGTCCTGGTCTGGGAAGATCCCACATGCCGCGGAGCAACTAAACCCGTGCACCACAACTACTGAGCCTGCGCTCTAGAGCCCGCGAGCCACAACTACTGAGCCTGCATGCCACAACTACTGAAGCTGGCGTGCCTATAGCCTGTGCTCTGCAACAAGAGAAGCCACCGCAATGAGAAGCCCGCGCACCGCAACGAAGAGTAGCCCCTGCTCGCTACAACTAGAGAAAGCTAGTACATAGCAACGAAGACACAAGGCAGACAAAAAGAAAATAAAAAAAGAAAAAAAAAGAAAACCCTGAAAGAAAAAAAAGAGAAATGGCAGCTGCTGCCAATGTCCCCAAATGAAAATGACTAAGGAGGATTAAAGCCAAGTGATGTCATCATGATCCCTGATGAAACAAACACACAGGAGCTGTCTGGTCCCCCAGGGTGCCCCTTTAGCCTGTCTTGGTAGGCTTCTTCCTTTTTTTTTTTTTTTTTACACATCTTTATTGGAGTATAATTGCTTTACAATGGTGTGTTAGTTTCTGCTTTATAACAAAGTGAATCAGTTATACATATACATATGTTCCCATATCTCTTCCCTCTTGCGTCTCCCTCCCTCCCACCCTCCCTATCCCACCCCTCCAGGCGGTCACAAAGCACCGAGCTGATCTCCCTATGTGGCTGCTTCCCACTAGCTACCTACCTTACGTTTGGTAGGGTATATATGTCCATGCCTCTCTCTTGCTTACCCTTGCTTACCCTTCCCCCTCCTCATATCCTTAAGTCCATTCTTTAGTAGGTCTGTGTCTTTATTCCTGTCTTACCCCTAGGTTCTTCATGACATTTTTTTCCCTTAAATTCCATATATATGTGTTAGCATATGGTATTGGTCTTTCTCTTTCTGACTTACTTCACTCTGTATGACAGACCCTAGGTCTATCCACCTCATTACAAATAGCTCAATTTCGTTTCTTTTTATGGCTGAGTAATATTCCATTGTATATATGTGCCACATCTTCTTTATCCATTCATCCGATGATGGACACTTAGGTTGTTTCCATCTCTGGGCTATTGTAAATAGAGCTGCAATGAACATTTTGGTACATGACTCTTTTTGAATTATGGTTTTCTCAGGGTATATGCCCAGTAGTGGGATTGCTGGGTCATATGGTAGTTCTATTTGTAGTTTTTTAAGGAACCTCCATACTGTTCTCCACAGTGGATGTATCAATTTACATTCCCACCAGCAGTGCAAGAGGGTTCCCTTTTCTCCACACCCTCTCCAGCATTTGTTGTTTGTAGATTTTTTGATGATGGCCATTCTGACTGGTGTGAGATTATATCTCATTGTAGTTTTGATTTGAATTTCTCTAATGATTAATGATGTTGAGCATTCTTTCATGTGTTTGTTGGCAGTCTGTATAACTTCTTTGGAGAAATGTCTATTTAGGTCTTCTGCCCATTTTTGGATTGGGTTGTTTGGTTTTTTGTTATTGAGCTGCATGAGCTGCTTATAAATTTTGGAGATTAATGCTTTGTCAGTTGCTTCATTTGCAAATACTTTCTCCCATTCTGAGGGTTGTCTTTTGGTCTTGTTTATGGTTTCCTTTGCTGTGCAAAAGCTTTTAAGTTTCATTAGGTCCCATTTGTTTATTTTTGTTTTTATTTCCATTTCTCCAGGAGGTGGGTCAAAAAGGATCTTGCTGTGATTTATGTCAAAGAGTGTTCTGCGTATGTTTTCCTCTAAGAGTTTGATAGTTTCTGGCCTTATATTTAGGTCTTTAATCCATTTTGAGCTTATTTTTGTGTATGGTGTTAGGGAGTGATCTAATCTCATACTTTTACATGTACCTGTCCAGTGTTCCCAGCACCACTTATTGAAGAGGCTGTCCTTTCTCCACTGTACATTCCTGCCTCCTTTATCAAAGATAAGTTGACCATATATGCTTGGGTTTATCTCTGGGCTTTCTATCCTGTTCCATTGATCTATCTTTCTGTTTTTGTGCGAGTACCATACTGTCTTGATTACTGTAGCTTTGTAGTATGGACTGAAGTCAGGGAGCCTGACTCCTCCAGCTCCATTTTTCGTTCTCAAGATTGCTTTGGCTATTCGGGGTCTTTTGTGTTTCCATACAAATTGTGAAAGTTTTTGTTCTAGTTCTGTGAAAAATGCCAGTGGTAGTTTGATAGGGATTGCATTGAATCTGTAGATTGCTTTGGGTAGTAGAGTCATTTTCACAATGTTGATTCTTCCAATCCAAGAACATGGTATATCTCTTCATCTATTTGTTTCATCTTTAATTTCTTTCATCAGTGTCTTATAGTTTTCTGCATACAGGTCTTTTGTCTCCTTAGGTAGGTTTATTCCTAGATATTTTATTCTTTTTGTTGGAATGGTAAATGGGAGTGATTTCTTGATTTCACTTTCAGATTTTTCATCATTAGTGTATATGAATGCCAGAGATTTCTGTGCATTAATTTTGTATCCTGCTACTTTACCAAATTCATTGATTAGCTCTAGTAGTTTTCTGGTAGCATCTTTAGGATTCTCTATGTATAGTATCATGTCATCTGCAAACAGTGACAACTTTACTTCTTCTTTTCCGATTTGGATTCCTTTAATTTCCTTTTCTTCTCTGACTGCTGTGGCTAAAACTTCCAAAACTATGTTGAATAAGAGTGGTGAAATTGGGCAACCTTGTCTTGTTCCTGATCTCAGTGGAAATGCTTTCAGTTTTTCACCATTGAGGACGATGTTGGCTGTGGGTTTGTCATATATGGCCTTTATTATGTTGAGGAAAGTTCCCTCTATGCCTACATTCTGCAGGGTTTTTATCATAAATGGGTGTTGAATTTTGTCGAAAGCTTTCTCTGC
>NW_021702469.1:0-1010 GCF_005190385.1 Monodon monoceros
TTTTCCTATCTTGCAAATGATGCTCCACTGGTTCTTTTTTTTTTTTTTATCTTTGTTTTTGGCTGCGTTGGGTCTTTGTTGTTGCGCGTGGGCTTTCTCTAGTTGCAGCGAGTGGAGGCTACTCTTTGTTGTGGTCCACAGGCTTCTCATTGCAGTGGCTTCTCTTGTTGCAGAGCATGGGCTCTAAGCATGTGGACTTCAGTAATTGTGGCATGCGGGCTCAGTAGTTGTGGCACACGGATTTAGTTGCTCCGTGACATGGGAGATTTTCCCGGACCAGGGCTCAAACCCATGTCCCCTGCATTGGCAGGCGGATTCTAAACCACTGTGCCACCAGGGAAGTCCCATTCCACTGGTTCTTGTTTTGGATTTTCATATTACCATTACTCGTCTCAGTGACTCTAATTCTTATTGAAAAAATTAAAAAGCTACATACCCATTCTTAACAAAAACAATTGGACTTCCCAAAAAACATAAATGGACTCCATAGATCAAGAATCCCAACTTTGACAACCTTTAATAAACTTAGAAAATGATAACCCATTTGTCTTAATATATTTATTCTAATATTTTCTACAATATACATTTTTGAGGCTGCTAAATACTGTGTGTGTGTGTATACACACACACACACACACACATATTTCTGAGATTAAATTTGACCAGATTCTAAATCTGAGACTTGGAAGATTCGGATATACTTTTCTCTCTCTTTCTTTTTTTTTTTTTTTGCGGTACTCGGGCCTCTCACTGTTGTGGCCTCTCCCATTGCGGAGCACAGGCTCCGGACGCGCAGGCTCAGCAGCCATGGCTCACGGGCCCAGCCGCTCCGCAGCATGTGGGATCCTCCCGGACCGGGGCACGAACCCGTGTCTCCTGCATCGGCAGGCGGACTCTCAACCACTGTGCCACCAGGGAAGCCCGTACTTTTCTGTTTATGTTAGAACATGAAAGTCCCTTTGCACGCCGTGGAAAAATACACAATTCCCAGGCTTTTAAAATACTATATC
>NW_021702470.1:0-2638 GCF_005190385.1 Monodon monoceros
ACAACGGTTTAGGGTGAGCGTACGTGTTAGGGCACGGGTTAGAGGTAGCGTACGGGTTAGGATTAGGGGACGGGTTAGGGTAAGGCTTCGGGTAAGGGTTAGGCTTAGGGTTAAGGTTAGGGTTAGGGTTAGGGGACGGGGACGGTTTAGGGTACAGGTTAGTGTACGACAAAGGTTTAGGGTGAGCGAACGTGTTAGGGTACGGTTTAGTGTTAGCGTACGGTTTAGGATTAGGGGAGGGGTTAGGGTAAGGCTTTGGGTAAGTGTTAGGTTTAGGGTTAGGGTTAGGGTAGGGGACAGGGACGGTTTAGGGTACAGCTTAGTGTACGACAACGGTTTAGGTTTAGCGTACGTGTTAGGGTACGTGTTAGTGTTAGCATACGTGTTAGGATTACGGCACGGGTTAGGGTAAGGCTTCGGGTAAGGGTTAGGGTTAGCGTTAGGGTGAGTGGACGGGGTCGGGGATGGTTTAGGGTATAGGTTAGGGTACGACAACGGTTTAGTCTGAGCGTACGTGTTAGGGTACGGGTTAGTGTTAGCGTACGGGTTAGGATTAGGGGACTGGTTAGGGTAAGGCTTTGGGTAAGGCTTAGGGTTAGGTTTAGGGTTAGGGTTAGGGGACGGGGACGGGGACAGTTTAGGGTACATGTTAGGGTACAACAATTGTTTAGGGTGAGCGAACGTGTTAAGGTACGCGTTAGTGTTAGCGTGCGGGTTAGGATTAGGGGACGGGTTAGGGTAAGGCTTCGGGTAAGGGTTAGGGTTAGGTTTAGGGGATGGGGACGGTTTAGGGTACAGGTTAGTTTACGACAACGTTTTAGGGTGAGCGTACGTGTTAGGGTATGGGTTAGTGTTAGCGTACGGGTTAGGATTAGGGGACGTGTTAGGGTAAGTCTTCGGGTAAGGCTTAGGGTTAGGGTTAGGGGACGGGGACGGTTTAGGGTACAGGTTAGAGTACGACAACGGTTTAGGGTGAGCGTACGTGTTAGGGTATGGGTTAGTGTTAGCGTCTGGTTTAGGATTAGGGGACGGGTTAGGGTAAGGCTTCGGGTAAGGGTTAGGGTTAGCGTTAGGGTTAGTGGACGGGGACGGGGATGGTTTAGTGTATAGGTTAGGTTACGACAATGGTTTAGGGTGAGCGTACGTGTTAGGGTAAGGGTTAGTGTTAACGTACGTGTTATGATTACGGGACGGTTTAGGGTAAGGCTTCGGGTAAGTGTTAGGGTTAGGTTTAGTGTTAGCGTTAGGGTAAGGGGACGGGGATGGTTTAGGGTACAGGTTAGGGTACGACAACGGTTTAGGGTGACCGTATGTGTTATGGCATGGGTTAGTGTTAGCGTACGGGTTAGGATTAGGAGACGGGTTAGGGTAAGGCTTCGGATAAGGGTTAGGGTTAGGGGAAGGGGACGGGGACAGTTTAGGGTACAGGTTACGATACAACAATGGTTTAGGGTGAGCGTACGTGTTAGGGTATGGTTTAGTTTTAGCGTACGGGTTAGGATTAGGGAACGGGTTACGGTAAGGCTTCAGGTAAGGGTTAGGTTAGTGTTAGGGTTAGAGGACGGGGACGGGGACGGTTTGGGGTACAAGGTAGGGTACGACAACCATTTGGGGTGAGCGTACGTGTTACGGCATGGGTTAGTGTTAGAGTACAGGTTAGGATTAGGGAACGGTTTAGGGTAAGGCTTCGGTTAAGGGTTAGGGTTATGGTTAGGGTTAGGGGACGGGGCTGGATTAGGGTACAGGTTTGGGTACGACAACGGTTTAGGGTGAGCATACGTGTTAGGGCATGGGTTAGTGTTAGCGTACCTGTTAGGATTAGGGGATGGGTTAGGGTAAGGCTTCGGGTATGGGTTAGGATTAGGGTTAGGATTAGGGTTAGCGTACGGGGACGGTTTAGTGTACTGGTTAGGGTACGACAATGGTTTAGGGTAAGCGTACGTGTTAGGGTACGGGTTAATTTTAGCGTACGGGTTAGGATTAGGGGATGGGTTAGGGTAAGGCTTCAGGTAAGGGTTAGGGTTAGGGTTAGGGTTAGGGTTAGGGGACAGGGACGGTCTAGGGTACAGGTTAGGGTACGAAAATGGTTTAGGGTGAGAGTACGTGTTAGGGTACGAGTTAGTGTTAGCATAAAGGTTAGGATTAGGGGACGGGTTAGGGTAAGGCTTCAGGTAAGGTTTAGGGTTAGGGTTAGGATTAGGGGACGGCGTCGGGGAAGTTTTAGGGTACAGGTTAGGGTACGACAACGTTTTAGGGTGACCGTAAGTGTTAGGGTACGGGTTAGTGTTAGCGTACGGGTTAGGATTAGGGGACGGGTTAGGGTAAGTCTTCGGGTAAGGGTTAGGGTTAGGGTTAGGGGACGGGGATGGGGACGGGGACGGTTTATGGTACAGGTTAGGGTACGACAACGGTTTAGTGTGAGCGTAAGTGTTAGGGTACTGGTTAGTGTTAGCGTACGGGTTAGGATTAGGGGACGTGTTAGTGTAAGGCTTTGGTTAAGGGTTAGTGTTAGTGTTAGGGGACGGTGACGGTTTAGGGTACAGGTTAGGGCACGACAAAGGATTATGGTGAGTGTACGTGTTAGGGTACGTGTTAGTGTTAGCGTACGGGTTAGGATTAGGGGAAGGGTTAGGGGACG
>NW_021702471.1:0-1403 GCF_005190385.1 Monodon monoceros
CTGGCAGGATCATAAAATACCAGTAACAGCTAACAGCAGTAGTGCCAGGCACTACTTCAAGAACTCTATTAACTCTTTTGATCCCAGCAAATCAATTCTTTCTAACATACCTCACTGTCACTTGAGCAAAGTTATCTATGCACAGACAGTAAAGAAAAATTTAACCAACTTGACTTTAGCACCACAAACCTTATCTTCTTGAGCTTGGTTTCCCTGACTCATTGCCTGTATTTCCTGATATCCACACAGTTCACGGATTACATACAAGAGCAGAGTCTAGGCAATAAATACTTGGAATCCAAGCAGTCTATCTCCAGAGCCCATTCTTCTACCTCCTTCACCGTAGTGTACGAGTGAGGAAATTGGGAACCAAGGAGATGGCGTGAATTCACAAAGGTTACAGTTGTTGGAAACCACAGAATCCTAGCATTTCAGGATTAATATAAAACTTAAAACTATTAAACACAGGTGTTCAAAAACTGCAAGAGAATATTTCTTAATATTCTGAAAAACAAAACAAAACCGATTAATAATTTATACCAAGCCTCTCAGCATTATGTGTCATGCCAAGAGCAAGAAAAGCAAGCAAGTACAACTTGATCTTAATCTTTGAGCTTAATTTGGGCACTACACATAAATCACATTTATTCCATAGCATTTCACTTACCATTTGTGAAAAAAATTATAAAGCCCCAAATTAAAAATGATTACCTTCTGCTAGTAACCAGGGTGAACCATATGGAAAGTAGAAAGTCTAAGGAGAAACATTTAGTCAAACACACACTTGGCCAAACACAACCTGCATGTCCCATGTGGGCACCAACCCTTTTGAAAACCAATGTGTGTGCCTGTGATTCCCACTTACCAGAATTCTTCTTCCGTGGTATCAGAAGGGAAGGTTTAGATGCATCAGAGTGTCTACGGAAGAGTTGAGGACTCTCTCCACTTCCCCTCTGGATCAGAGGTGCTTGTAAACAAAATTATTTTCTCCTTTCATTGTGCTAAGAAATCTTGTCTCCTCTCTACCTAAATAACTCTCCCACTGGTCTGAAACTCTCTAATACCAATAATTTATAGATAGCAAAGTTTGCATGTGCCCCAGAATCCAGCTAAATGAACTCCAGGAGTGGGAATCTAAATGTAAGTACTTAAATTGGAAGCTCTGAAACTAAGTGAATTAGAATAGCCTAGATATTCATTAAAACATATTTTCTTCAATTGTACATCAACAAACTTCAATTAAAAGAATGCATCTCCTTCAGAGAATCGACTTTAGTGGGTCTGTGGTAGGGCAAAGGAGCCTATATTTAAACAAGTGTTCCAGGCAATTCTGATGCAGGAAGTTGATTCAAAGGCAATCATGGGTCTATATAAAATCATAGGCACTAGAGGGAAGAGCATCC
>NW_021702472.1:0-3028 GCF_005190385.1 Monodon monoceros
ACATAGTGTTTGCATTTCCGATGTCAGACACAAAACCGGCCCCAAAGTTCCATTCTACCGCATGACAAATACTGAAGAACAAAATTTCAGTCTTAAAATACATCTTAAAGTCAGTATTTTCCTTCAAGGAAAAAAAAAGTACTATAAATAAATTACAATACAGTGAATTTGCCTGAACTCACTTCGTTTCTGTCTTCCAGCCTTTAAGTCAAATAAAACAGCGTAAAAACTGTACACTCTTAACATGATAATTGATCTCTTATAAAATAACCTGTCTTCAGAGATGTCAATTTCACAACAAGGAAAAACCAAGCCCTGTTGCCGTCACTATTATAAAATATATATGTATAGATATATGTGTTTTGTTTTTATTTATTTTTTACAAAATGTGTATATTAATAGCTTTGCACAAATATTTTAAAGACAAATTTAGCTAGTCTAAGAACTTCATGAAAATAAAACAGGCAGATAAATACTTTATGTGTACAAAGCACTACATCAAACATCGTCGGCGGGCAGAGGAGGTACGTTAATCCTTGGTCTTGTAAAAAATGCTATCTTCTCCCTGCGATTGGAAAGAATTACAGGTTAGAGGCTGATAGAAATGCAGCGAAAGGTGGCAAGAGGCTCTGCCATCAATGACAGCTTTTCTGACTCAGAGAACACACTGAATTTCAATCCCCAGGGGCACATCTGTATACAAACCCTCTAAAGTCTCTTGCCTCGGCCCCCTCTCTAAATTTTAATAGAAGTTACAAAGCCCCATGAGGGCAAGAGTTTGTCTCCAGTGCCTAGAACAATGCCTGGTATACGTAGATGCTCAGCAAATATTTTCTTTATGAATAAATGAAAAACTATACACGGAGTTCTAAATCATAGTTGAAGGAAGATAGCTATAGTGTTTTATACTCTTTCATGATGGGGAGGTAAAAATTCAAGGTATAAAAAAATTAAGGCTAGACGTCAGGCACACATTATTCAGCCCTAAAAAGGAACACTGCACTGATTCATGCTACAACACTGATGAACCTTAAAAATACTATCCAAAGTGAAAGACGCCAAACACAAAAGACCACATACTGTATGACTCCTCTTATATGAAAGGTCCAGAAAAGGCAAACGCAGAGAGACGGAAAGGAGAATGGTGGCTGCCAAGAGCTGACGAGAGGTTGGCATGGGGAGTGACTGCTTACCGGGGGTACAGGGTTTCCTTTTGGGGTGATGGAAATGTTCTGGAACTGAATACAGATTGTGACTGTACTAAGTGCCATGGAATTGTTCACTTTAAAATGGTTAATCTTATGCTTCGTGAATTTCACCTCAATTTTTTAAAAAGCCAGACACAAAAGAAAATAGATTGACTGGGTGATTTTCCTCATATAAAAAATAAAAACAGGGAAAGCTAATCTACACTATTCAAATTCAAGATGGTGGTTATTCTGGTGTGGGAAATCTGGGGGTGCTGATAACATTTGATTCTTGCCATGTAGGGTTTATGTCAATTCACTGAAATATTTCATATATAGGACGATATGCATGCTTTCCTGTATGTCTATTATGCTTCAATCAAAAGTTAACTAAATTTAAAAAAAAGTTAACTAAAAAGGCAAAGGTGATACACATATGTATCTATATGTAGATCACTGTGCTGTTTACAGGAGCAAACATTTGGAAAGAAGCAGGGTATAAAATAGGTAAATTATATCTGTTAGATGAGACATTACAGCCAAAAAAGACAACAGATGATGTGGCAACATGGGGTATTTTAATTTAAAAAGAGCTAAATGCAAACTCGAACCCACACTGTGATTACAAGCAGCATGAAAAAACAGTGTTTAGAAAACAAGATCGGAAGAAACTCCGCACAATGCTAACAGCAGGGGAGATTCCTGCTTTGTCCTCGACCTCCTGTGGGTCCTTCTCAATACTTACTTTACTCTTTATAATGACAAAGGTATGACAGGAAAAAGCAAGCGGGAGAGTGAGGCCTGGGCTTCTCCCCACCTGAACGCCTGCACCTGGATGGGCTCTTTGAGGTTCTGCCCGCGCAGCTGGCACACCCCTTTGGAGGCCTTCTTCAGCATCTTCTCAGCTGCCTGTTCTTGATGGAAGTCAAGTTTGGTCTGTCTCGTCTGGAACAGCAACGCGGGGTGAACCAGACGGGTTTGCTTCCAGTTTTAAGGAAGACCGATGGAAGCCCCTGCCAGCTCCGGGCACCGGGAGGCGAGAAAGGCCCGCCCGCCTGCCCCCTCCCCCCGTTGGCGGGCCGGGGCCTCACCTGCCTCTCGGCCTCCCGCAGCAGGCTCCGGAAGCGCTCGTCGCGCAGCAGCCAGGCCGGGGGCTCGGCGTGGCCGCGGAGCTGGGCGTCCTCCAGGCGCTGGCGCAGCTCGCGCAGGGCGCACAGCTCCTCGTTCAGCTGCCGCTGCCGCGTCCGCGACGCCTGGAGGTCCAGCTCCAGGTCCAGGGACGTGCGCGCCGCCAGCGCCGCCAGGGAGGACCTGCAGGGCTGCGAGACCGCGGCCGTGAGCGCGCCCACCCCGCCCGCGCCCTGCCTGCAGCTTCTTCCCCGAGTGACCGACCCCACTGGAGGAAGACACCCGCAGCGTGGCCCGACGCCAACACAACACGGATGTGGGCGACACGGGTTCAAACCTCCACTCCGGTAATGAGCCAGTGACAGCAAGCTGTCCGCTGTAATGACGACCTAGGCTTTGGCTAAAGCGCAGAGAGACAGACCCTCTCACACGGGGCAGGAGGGCGTCATCTTTCTCAAGTGCTACTTGACAATATAAGCAAGAGCCACAAAATGTTGTGTTTTCTTTGGTTCTGAAATTTCATTTGACTTGGATCTGAAAGGCACAGCTGATGATGTGCAAAAGGTTTATGACAGAAAAAGTCCTAAATACCTGACAAGAGAAAAGTGATCAAATACATTATAAGGCCCGCAGAAAACGCAGCTATTGTAAAAAGATGAAAGATACACCGACATGGCAAAATCTTAATGGCCTACTGTATAACGGGAAAAAAG
>NW_021702473.1:0-1016 GCF_005190385.1 Monodon monoceros
CACACTTAAAATGTGTGCATGTTCTCTGTATAAACATAACTTGAAAACGTTAACAACCATTTTACAAGAGTAACTTTACAATGGAGAAACACGTCAAACACTACCTCAGCCAGGTGATCAAGGTTAATATCAACAATGATAAGCCACATTGATAGTATACACCCTTGATGTTATGTGATAAAATTGGCACTTTACCTCTGTGATCTCCTCCCCCCAAACCCATAACCCCATTATAATTGTGAGGAAAACATCAGAGAAATCCCAGTTGGGAGACATTCTACAAAACACCTGGCCAGTACTTCGCAAAAGGGCCAATGTCATCAAAAACAAGGAAAGCCTGAGAAACTGTCACAGTTAAGAGGAGCCTAAGGAGACATGATGACTAAACATAATGTGATATCCTGGATGGGATCCTGTAACAGAAAAAATACACTAAGTGAAAACTAAGGAAATATGAATAAAGTATGAACTTTAGTTAATAATAAGGTATCAATATTGTCATTAACTGTGACAAATTAATATAAGGTGCTAATAATAAGGGAAGTGGGTGTGGGGATATCAGAACTCTCTGTACTATCTTTGCACCTTCTTTGTAAATATGAAGTTCTTCTCCTAAAACAAAAGATTATTAAAATCATTCTGAATGAAAGACAAGAATATAAAATACAAGGGAGCTCAAACATATCCATGAAGGAGGCAGTGTTCATGTTATATAATTTATTGTCAAAATCTGAACATGTTTTGAAGTAGAAGGGGATGCAATTAATAATTGTATCAGGACAAGAGGCATAAACTGAGATGTATGGTCCCCCTAAGTACAAAGTCATATTAAATATCCAAGCTCTTGTTTCACACTTCCTGTGTCTCAATCCAAACTCTACCACTTGCTAATTAAGTAAATTATTTCACCTCACTGAGCATTATTTGCAATTTGAGAAAGAGAGTAATACTTACCTTGTAAAATTTGGCATCATCATAACCATCATCATCATAAATGATACTGACTACATAGCTTC
>NW_021702474.1:0-21671 GCF_005190385.1 Monodon monoceros
GTGCCGGCTTGGTGTCCGGGCTAAAGCTGCGGACGCTGGGCACCAGGCTGTAGTGTGCCGGCTTGGCGTCCGGGCTAAAGCTGCGGACGCTGGGCACCAGGCTGTAGTGCGCTGGCTTGGCGTCCAGGCTAAAGCTGCGGACGCTGGGCACCAGGCTGTAGTGCGCCGGCTTGGTGTCCAGGCTGTGGATCCTCCAGAAGCAGATGCTGCTGTGGAGCTCGGGGTACAGGCTGTTCAGTAGAGATTCTTATGGGCTGAATTGTGTCCTCCCGAAATTCATAGGGTGAAGCTCTAACTCACCCTCAGAATGTAGCTGAATTTGGAGACAGGCGCTTTAAAGATGTGATTAAGTTCAAATGAGTTGGTGCGGGGGAAGGGGGGTGACAAATTGGGAGAGTGGGATTGACGTGTACACTGCTATGTATAGGATAGGTAACTAGTGAGAACCTGCTGTAGAGCACAGGGAACTCTACTCGATGCTCTGTGGTGACCTACATGGGAAGGAAATCCAAAAAAGAGGGGATACATGGATACATAGAGCTGATTCACTTTGCTGCACAGCAGAAACTAACACAGCATTGTAAAGCAACTATACTCCAATAAAAATTAATTAAAAAAAAAAAAGGCTTCCCTGGTGGCGCAGTGGTTGAGAGTCCGCCTGCCGATGCAGGGGATGCGGGTTCCTGCCCCGGTCCGGGAAGATCCCACATGCCGCGGAGCGGCTGGGCCCGTGAGCCATGGCCGCTGAGCCTGCGCGTCCAGAGCCTGTGCTCCTCAATGGGAGAGGCCACAACAGTGAGAGGCCCGCGTACCGCAAAGAAAAAAAGTTAAAATGAGGCTATTAGGGTAGAACGTAATCCAATAGGACTCAGTGTCCTTGTAAGAAAAGGGGATGAGGACACAGAGGGAGAGCACCACGAAGGCACAGGAGGGAGATGGGCGTCAATGAGCCGAGAAGAGGTGCCACGGAAGAAACCCACCCAGCTGACACCTCGCGCTTGGACTTCAGCCTCCAGGACTGTGAGAGAATACGTTTCTGCTGTTTAAGCACCCCTGGTCCGTGGCCCCCAGTCCGTGGCACGTCGTCATGACAGCTCAAGCCGACTCCTGCAGAGATGAGCACCCATGAGGGGAGGAGAAAGGACGGGGCAGAGAAAGAGGCTGAAACACGGTGTGAGCCGCACAGAGCCTCAGCTCCCCTGGACAGCAGCCCGGAGCCTGCCCTCAAGCTCTGCCTTGCTCCACGGAGCGGGGCTGCCCTGCCTCGTAGGGTGACCTCACCAGGTGGCTCTCACAGCCGATGTGGGCCCGTGAGCAGCTGGCGAGCAGAGCTTGTCTGCGCCCCAGGCTCCCCACCCTGGGCACAGGCGCTGCCGAGAAGCAGGCGACTCGTCTCCACGCCCGTCACAGGCCACCCCTTGCCCCGCTCAGCTGCGTGCTGCGTGTGTGTTCAGGTCCCAGTGGACCTCCATCCCTGAGGGGAACTTACGGGAAGGATGTCAGGGAGAAACCTCCCTGCTGCGTTTGGTCCCAGGGCCACAGCTGAGACCCACCACCATCTCCCTCCATCATGAGCTATCTGGGGGCAGGGTGTTCTGGCCGCTATGACAAAAAACACCAAAGACTGAGTGGTTCAAACAGCAAATACTTATATCTCACAGTCTGGAGGCTGGAAGTCTGAGATCAAGATGCCAGCAGATCCATTGGCTTGTAGACAACTCGCTGCCTTCTCACTGTGTCCTCGTGTGGTGGGGAGAGACAGACATAGGGACAGAGACAGAGAGACTGAAAGAGACAAAGACGCAGAGAGGAAGCAAGTTCTCACGTCTCTTTTCATAAGGGCACTAATCCCATGATGAGGGCTCCACCTTCATGACCTAATTACCTCCTGACTTGGAAAAATCCAGTTTTCCTTCTCAGTAGAGAAGAACCCCATCCTCCCTCCTGTGCTTTTCCCCTGCATGTCTCTCCTACTTTCACACCATCACACACACAACACTTCACTTCTGGTCACCCCACATTAGCCGACTTCTGTGTCTGTCCTCACACCTCCTTCTCTGACTCTGACCCTCTGGCCCCCCTTTTTTAAGGACCCTTGTGGTTACACAAGCCCACCTGGATAATCCAGGATCATCTCCCCATCTCAAGACCCTTGACTTAATCACATCTGCGAAGTCCCTTTTGCCATGGAACATGAATGTATTCACAATTCCAGGGATTAGAACCATAGATATCTTTATGGAGCCATTGTTCTGTCTGCTACACCCACTAAACAGACTTTTTGGTAATCATTTCTTTGGATAAAGCTATTTTAAAGGTTAATTGATCGGGCCTGTTGCTCACTCTCTAGTGACCTTCTAGTTAGGCCGAGACATCTCTGGCCCACCTGCCGGGGCTGCTTTTGGCTCAGCCATCGGCCCTTGGCCCCTCCCACATTGGTCCAGAAGGCAGGACGCCATGGCACAAGACACGTGTCACCCGCATGAACAAGGAGTGGCTTCTGACCCCGTGGTGTGCATGGACCTTTGTCTAACACCATGACCCTGAGACGTATATTATTATCCCCATTTTACAGATGAGGTCATTGAAGCCCAAAAAGCTGAAGCTCCTGGCTTCCAGTCGCTCAGGTGATGAATGTTGGAGCTGTGATTCAGCACCCTCGTCTGTGGGCCACCAAAGGCCACCCCTTTTTACTCCATACATGACTCCCCTTGAAGAGAAGGTAATTCCCTTTGTCTACAGATACAGTGGAATTAAGGTGTGTCACCTGTGCAAATACGCTCTCATTTTGCCGACACAGCAGCCCAAGAGTGGACAAAAATATTTTGCACTGTGAGCTAAATGTAGATGCCCCTGAAGGATCTGTGGCTCTAATTCACGTTTCTCTGAAATTTCCACTGGCTCATTTTATTGTCTGTCATGAGGTTCTGCAGAAGAAAAAAGCAAAACAAGATAGAAAACAACAAAACCTTAGCAGTTGCTTGCTTGTTTCCTGTGAGCAGGACAGTGCGTTGGGGGAATGACTATAGTAGCAGAACGCGTGCCAGGGTCATTGTCTATGATGGGCAGTGACCAAAAGCAGTCACCAAGCTGGTCTGCAGAACCAGGCGGTGTAAATTTTTACTTGCGAGGTACTTTCTGGAATTTGATTTTCCATGTCCTGTGGTTATGAAGCGACAACAGCTTTATGGCATTGTGACTGGGGTGAAGACTAAAAACTGTGTGCGTGTTGGTGCAGGACACCCGGGAAAGGGGTGCTGGCCAGGTCTCTTGTCCCTGGCATATCGCATCCTCTCACCAAATAACGACCTCAAATTATAAATCATCTGAGAACCAGCTAAGTGCTTAGCACACATAAAACGTGAGCAGAACAATAAAGTTAGTATCCCTGTTCTAAGACCAATTCAAAACTCCTTGTTGGCACCCGCTACGTGCCAGCACGCTGCCAGGACCTGCGGGGCAGCACACAGCACGAGGTCTGGCGTCACCAAGTCGGAGAGACCCCTGGCTCCGCCAGAACCCAGCAGAGCCAGTCAGGATGGGGGCCAGTGGATGGGCGTCCTGAAGGGGGGCCATTTCCAGAAAGTGGAGCGTGAGTTAGATGAACAACGGAAAACACAGTGAAATATTTAGGACAAGGAAACTATAAAAATGATTATTTAAGACACTGCTTTTCAGATGGTAAATTTCAACCCATTAGCAGGTCACAAAATCAATTTAGTGGATTTTGTAAAATTAAATAGAACAGAATACAGAATATCAGAGTTCATTGCACAGAGTAAGGGCAAGTATTGTTTCATGAACATCTTGATGTGTTTTTTTTTAATATTGTTTCTAATATTCTCCGATTTTCTTTTTTTTTTTAATAATTATTTATTCATTTACTTTTGGCTGCGTTGGGTTTTCGTTGCTGCGTGCGGGCCCTTCTAGTTGTGTCGAGTTGGGGCTACTCCTCATTGAGGGCTCAGTAGTTGTGGCTCACACGTTCCAGAGCGCAGGCTCAGTAGTTGTGGTGCACGGGCTTAGTTGCTCCGTGGCATGTAGGATCCTCCCAGACCAGGACTTGAACCCGTGTCCCCTGCATTGGCAGGTGGACTCGTAACCAGTGCGCCACCAGGGAAGCCCCTTAATGTGGTCTTTATAGCAGTGGATGCTTGTGTGTATTAGGTCACAATAGCAAATGTATTTTTTTACTGTGGGTCGCAGTCCAAAAAAGATTGTAAAACTGATTTCAAGGAAGCCATTGTGAACTCATTATAAAACCATAGAGCCTACTGATCAAATCCATTCTAGGAATCCGCTTCCCTTGACACAGAGATCACCTGATGCTGTGGCTGGGCTCGGGAGCCTGTCTCCTGCTGGTGTCACAGGTACGGGTTCCTGGGGCGTGACATTATGCCCCAAGGCAGCGTTCACTGCGCTCTACGTGGTTCAGGGACGTTCTCTCTCCACAGCTCGCCTGTGAAGCAGGTACTGTCGTTACCTTTATTTTACAGACGAAGACAGGGAGCACAGAGACAGTCACTCCCCAGGGCCACGCAGCCAGAGGGGCAGGGTCCAGCTCGGAAGCCCCCAAGCTTCTTGCTCAGCTCATACCACCCCCATCCCTGCTAAGACTGTGAGCTCTTTGGAGGCAAAGTCTGCCTCACGCATCTGGCAGATTTTTTGATATTCCTGTTATCTGCTGCTCCACAGCAACTACCCAAACTCTGTGGCATTAAACACCATTTTATTATGTCCAAATTCTTTGGGTCAGGAATTCGGACAGAGCACAGAGGGGGTGACTAATCTCTTCTCCATGACGTCTGCGGTCTGGGATGGAAAACTGGAGGGAACTTGAAGGCTGGGCCCTGGAATCATAGGGAGGCATCTTCATTCATATGTCTGGTACATGGGCTGGGGGCGCTCAGAGGCTGGGACCACTGACCTGGGCACCTCTCCGTGACCTCTCCATGTGGCTTGGACCTCTCCCCGCCTGGTGGGCTTATCCCAAGAGGAAGCACTGGAGGGTGAGCGTTTGTTCGACGCAGATGGAAGCTACATGCCTCTGATGATCTAGTCCCAGGAGACCACAGATGGACCCTCCCTCCCTTCTCTGTTGGTGGAAGCAGCCCCAAGCCCATCCAGGTTCAACAGGAGGCCACGTAGACCACACCTCACCCCCTATGATCTCCTCAATTTTCTTAGTTTCCAACTAGGCTGTGAGTTTCCTTGTTAGGACAGCCGATTTCCTTTGATGTGGGAGAGTGAGCTGCGGCTCACATCGTCATGACGCACAGAGCACTTGGTGGTTAATAACCTGCTGTTCCTCACGATGATCTGTAGTCTCTCACAGATACGTTTACTGCCTGCATTTAGTTGCTAGCATTAGGCTCATTTTCAAGTATTTTTGCCTCCATTTGAACTGAAGGTCTTTTATCTAAGCTTATTTTTGGTGTCAGTAAGTTTAGGTTTCTCAGCAGCTGGACGCCCAGATAAGATACAGCTCTCCTTCTATTAAAATCTTCTGTAAGTTGATTGTTAGGGCCTCGAAATCCATGCATCACCAAGAGCTGTCCTTTCACATTCATAGGGTCTTCCTTTAGCTAAACCAAACCCTATTTCTTTACCATGACTAAAGTTCTTTGTCATTGTAATAGTTCTTTCTTAGAGCTGGCCCAGAGTGTCAGATTGTCCCCAAAGAACAAGTAGATGCCAGTAACACTCTCTGTTATGCTTTCTCTTAACTTCAGGGTCCTTTGGTAAATTTATTCCCAAGAAGACCCATAAGGCCTGAGTATCCCTCAAATATTCTCCCTTCTGTTTGAAGACCTACAGTCGGGTCGTTCTCCCCTGAGTAGAAGTAGACGCTGTTTGTCATTTGTCTGTCTCACTCTACAAAAGCTTTAGTCTTGATTTTATTCACCTACATCATCCTTCATTGATACAAGCAAATTCCATCAAACGGTTTTAAAAATCATATAATCCATATTGTGAGATAGGAAAGGAAAACAGAGAGTCGGGAGTGAGGGAAGGGAAGCGGGAGAGAAAGGGGAAGAAGTACGGGGCAGAGAGAGAGGTGGGCGCTTGTCAGAAGGTCCCGGGAGCCCAGAGCCACGCGGGGGAAGTAACCGTGCTTCCCACTTCAGGGGTGCGGATACCGAGCAACCAGGAGGTGAAAAGGCAGAACCAGGGGGTCATAATCAGGGAGAGTCCCTTCCTGCTAGGTACCTGGCTTAGGGAGCGTTGTTGAGAGGTGGCAGAGACAGCCAGGGTGCGGGCTCTGACTCAGACTGCCTGGCTTTGAACCCTACGTGCCTTGCTAGCCTAGTGGCCTTGGACTTACTTGACGTCTCTGTGCGCACCCCTTGCACCAATGCTGAGTGAACGATGGACAGATGTTTGGGGGATGCTGAGACCCTGCATTAACAATCGCAGCTCTCTGCACATTTACAGCCTAGATGGGCCGACACATCACGCACAGCGACCCACAGCCCTAGTCACTAAAGCAGGCCGGTGGCCAGGAGCTCAGACTGGGGACACTGCCCACTGCCCGAGGCTGTCAGGAGCCACCTCGGAGAGGAGGTGAGGCTTCGGGGACGTCTCGGTCCATTAACTGAGGCCAGTTTGGCTGGCGTGGGTGATAGAGAATGACTGCATCCTTTTCAGCATCTCAAAGATCATTTCCTGGAGCCGTGTCGGTACACGTGACCCGCACAGTTCTAAGAACTCCACGTTGGCCATCAGGCAAACATCCATACCGCCCCCCGCTTCCCGCCCCCGTCAAAGAGAGAAGGGCCGCTTTGTCTTTGTTGTATGTATGTGTATACGCTGCTTCTACCGCAGCAGAAAGCAGGCGTGGGCCCTTTCCCTCTGCTTCAAGTAAGGCTGCGAATCCTTTGGAGCCGCGGTCCTTCTGGGTTTAACCACTCAGAGTGTACAAGCAGCGAGAATGCTCTGAGCGTCTCCCCATGCTTCCGGTGCCAGGCACTGTCCATGCATAACAGCGCCCTGGCAGCCCAACTAGACAACCTCGAATGACAGCCCCATCTTTTCCCAATGAGGAAGCAGGCACAGAGACGTCAAGTAAGTGGTCCAAGGCCACTAGGCTAGCAAGACACGTAGGGTTCAAAGCCAGGCAGTCAGAGTCAAAGCCCGCACCCTGGCTGTCTCTGCCACCTCCCAACAACGCTCCCTAAGCCGGGGGCCGAGGGGCGTGCCTCGGCTGCGCCATTCTCGGACACACTGTGAGAGTTGGATTGAAACTCCTGGAATTGAAATCAGAATTCTATGTGTGCGTTATTCTGGAAGGATGGCCTTCAATCAAAATTTTCAAGGGGTTTGGGCACACTAAGGAGTGTCTGGGCCTTGGAGGGGGTCAGTGCTCACCAATTCCAGCTCCATCAGCGACTGCGGGCCAGCAACTACCAGCTCACCTCCCCTCTACCACGAGCTTTAGTGGAAGTCAGGGCCCACCTAGGCTGAGCGGCACAAGTAAAGCACTAAACACAAACCAGGCAACACAGACCAGCCTGTGAATAAATCATAGTCACAAGATATCAAGGAATTATTCTTAATTTTGTAACATGGGATCATGATATTGTGATCATGTTGTGTTTGTTTGTTTGTTTTGTTTTTCTGCCGCGTGGCATGTGGGATCTTAGTTCCGCCACCAGGGATCCAGCCGGAGTGGAGTCTTAACCACTGGACCACCAGGGAAGTCCCCCATGTTTTTTTTTGTTTTGTTTGTTTGTTTCTAAGTCCTTAGCGTCCAGAGATAGGGAAGTGCGGAGCAGATGAAAAAAGAGAAAATGTTGACAGTCTTTCAGGCTGGAGCTGAGCACTTGTGGGTTCATGATACTATTCCCTCTACTTTTGATTCTTTTAAATGACATAATTTAAAAGTTTTAAAAATAAAAATAAATCAAACCTACTCTTCATAACAAGATGTAAATCTCGGAGCCAAACGGCAGTGTTACTTCTCCCAGAGAGGGAGTGCGCAGTCCCCACCCTACAACCTTGCCGGTCTGCCAGGTGCCAGGCTTTGGGGAGGAAAACAGGGAAGAGGTGGGTCTGGCACCCGGGGCCTTCTTCCCGCAGCAGCCCCTCCTGGCCCCGCGTCTTGGCGCACTTGACCTCCCAGGCCTCGGCTTTGCTCTCCATGAAATGGTCTGACGTCCATCCTTGGGAGAGCTGCGCGCGGTGGAAGGAGGCGGGTGGGTGGGAGCGTCTCCAGGGTTGCCCAGGTGAGGCAGAGTCTGGCCTTTCCCGAAGCTTGCTGGGGACGCGGGGGTGGATGGAGAGGATTGTGACTAGGAAGGAGGAACACTCACTCCCTCTCTCTCTCTCTCTCTCTCTCTCTCTCTCTCCCTCCCTCCCTCTCCCTCCCTCTCTCCGTCTCCCTCCATCCTCTTCCTCTCACTCGCCCCCCGAGGACCCGGGAGGGCGGCGGACGGGGGAGGAGGGCTGGGGTCTGGGCTGCTCCAGCGGGTGGACCGCGGCGCGCCGGCCCCTCCCACACGGTCCCCTCCCACACGGTCCCCTCCCACACGGTCCCCTCCGCCCCATCCTCCTCCCGGTCCCCGGCAGCCGCAGCTCCGGGAGCAGCCGGCGGCGCAGCGGCCGCGCAGCCTTTGTCTCGGGGCCGCCGGGCGGCGGGCCCAGCGCAGGCGTAAGTGACCGGTGGCCGGGCCGGGGGGCTCGGCGGCGAGCGGGCCGGGGTCGCGGGCGCTCCCCGCGGGTGGGCGGGCCGGCCCGGTCGTCCGGGGCTCGGGCTGCGCGCGCCACGCGAGGCGGTGCCGGCGCGCGGGGGGCGCGGAGGGGCCGCAGCCGAGAGGGCACCGAGCAGGGCGCGGGGCCAGCCGAGCGTTGCCGCTTCGCTGGGCACAGCAGCCTTGCGCCCGTGGACGTGCGGCTTGGGTGCAAATCCTGTCGGCTGTGTTTCTCCGGGCAGAGGCCGCGAGGGGAGGCGGGAGGCAGAGAAGACAGGCGGTGATGAAGAAACGGGAGAGGACCGGGCCGGCGTCACCATCACGATCAGTCACCGCCGTCACCACCATCACCATATCCACCACCATCACCAGCGCTGACCGTCGCTCATACCCCCTCCCCTCCCCTGTGTAACGCCAACTTTATCAGATTATTTCCTTTTCATGGGTGATACTTTGAAAAAGCAACAGAGTACCTCAGATTAGTGATAAGCACATCTGCGGGGGGGCAGGCTATCCGTTGTCCGTCCGTTAGCTACCTCCGTCTTCCCATCAGGAAAAGGGGCAGTCAGGCTGGGATGCTTTCAGTTTTTCTATTTCTGGTACTGGAACGGTTTGGTAAATTTAAAATAAAAAAAAAACTCCCTCGCTTGGTAATGATGACGATGATGATAAAGTAATATCCTCACTAAATTAGATAATCAGGAGTTTAAAATTTTTCTCTCCTTTAATATTTGAGTGTGAAAATACCAGCAGTAAATGGAGACATAAGGAAACTGAAACTTTCACTAAAACAATACCAAGAATAGGAGCAAAAGATTCCTTTGTAGAAAAATCACCCAAGTGGGCAGAGGGCAATGAGTCCCATCTGAAGTGTAGAAAGTGCCCCTTTAGTGGTTAGTGGCTCTCAGTCTCATTACTTTGGAGGCATGTAGTATCCCTTGGGTGTTTTTCACCCTACCTGAAGAATGTTTTCATTGCTGTTTCAACGCTGGCTTTTACCTGGTCCAAGGGACTGTGGAGCAGCTGGAACAAACACACATCGCCAGAGCCATGGGGACTGTTAGGGAGCCCAGCGTGAGAAGCGCAGGGACCACCTCCTCATGAAAAGTAACTTCCAGAAAACAAGCACCTAAGTCCGCTCCATTTTCTACTGCTTAGAGACAAACCTTGGACATCCGCGTTTTGTGTTCTAGTCCAAGACAGACAACCAGACAATTCTACATTTCTTGAGATGCTTGGAAAATTCTTTTGGTCAAAAGTCAGGATAGCAGGGCTCCTTTTTAATAGGGCAGTAGTGGTTCACGCTGTGTCCTGTTCCTACGATTCAAGAAGGAAATGATAATATCAAGCACACCGTGGACCCCACTGAGCAGCTGTTGTCATGACCATAAAGATTTCTCAAACATTGAAATGTAACTATACTTCATTAACTCAATTTGGAAATGGGGTTTTTAAATAATCTGTGTGATTCTGTAGAGAATGACTTTGAAATAATTTCTTTCCGTGAAAATATTTCAGGGCCTCAACTTTGAGTAAAAGGCATAGTCACTGTAAAACAATCTCAATTCCAGAACAAAGACTTAAGGAATTACTTCACCATGTTTTTAGTTCTGGACCTTTGGGAAATAATTAGCTCCTTAAGGGACCTTTATGCCTTTGGTCGTTAGTAAATTCTATTGTTATATCCTGCATGAGTTGTTTAACTCATAGGAATATTTATATCCCCATATGGGCTATGCTATAAGTTTAAAATAACTTACTTCTTTTTACTGATGTATGATTTACACATTTAAAACCCACAGCTCTTCAGTGTACACCTTGATGGATCTTTACCTACGTCCACACCCATGTAACCTCCACCAGAGCAAGATACAGAAAACCTCCATGGTCCCAGGTGTCCCTTTGTGCCCCTTCCCAGATATAACCGCTCCATTGGCTGTTCTCAACATAGAAAAATAATTTCATTTAAAATCATTTCTTTTAAATTTCCCCCCATTGAATCTGGTTGGCTATTCCTTTAGCAAATGCAGCTGGGTCCAGCCCTGGGCCCAGCACTGCATAGACGGGAGCCTTCCCCAGGAGATGCAGATACGGCAGATAACTAAGCAGAGGTAACACGGTGTGTGCAGATACAGAGGGTTATTGGAATGCAAGGGAGGCCGTATCCCCGTTTTGGGGGGTGTTCTGTTTCGGTTTTTTGAGGGGGAAAGGGAAGGCTTCTTGGAGGATGTGAATTTTTAAGTTGGGAACTGAAAAATGGGCAGGAGGTAGTCAGTAAAATGTAGTCGGAGGAAAAGGAAAGTCTATTCCAAGTGGGAGGAGTATCACGAGTGGTGGCTCAGAAAGAAGAGAGCGTGGAGCATTCAAGGAACAAAAATAAGTCAAGGCCAACTGGAGCGCAGGCTGGGGGAAAAGGGGGTGAAGGACAGCCAGAGAAGCAGTGGGGGCCCATCAGGAGACTCTGAGGCTGCAGTGATGCCCTGCGCTGCAGGCAGGGGGCGTCCCTGGACCCAGGCAGGATGAGACCTGCTTTGTCAGCCATCTGCCGTGCTGGGGAGATTACAGGAGGCACACGGGGGGCGAGGGCAGGCGCTGTGGCATCCGGGTGAGAGACTGAGGTGGCCTAGCCAGGCAGTGGCAATGAGAAGAAACAGATGGACTTGGAAGAGATTTAGAAGGTAAAACCAACACAACTTGGCGTTTGACAGGCGAGGATTCCAGGATGACCGTTAGCTTTCTTAGATCTTACAAAACCGGTGGATGATGGTACCGTTGGAAATATTGGATGGGGTGGGCGGAGAATGTAGTTTATATAATATCCTTTTTTTGATGTATGTCTTTCCGAATACATTTGCTCTCGGTTGCCAGTTAGCTTGTGGAACAGTTAGGTAGAAATATCTACCAGGAAGTTGTAACAGATATTTACGGAGCACATTCCATGTGCCAGGCATGCTCTGGTCACCTGGGATGCAGCTGTGAACGCGACGTGGAACCATGGCCTTGTGAAGCTCACATATAACAGGCCAGAGCTGCAGCCTCGGGGCTGCCGGCTGTAGGTGGTGACGAAGGCTTCAGAGTGAATGAATTTGCTCGGTAGGATTTCAGTGAAAGAGCAGAAGCCTAGGGTAAATCTCGAGGGATACCGGGAGACTAAAAAGGAGACAAGGAGGGATGGCAGAGAAAGCAAGAGAAGTGTGCTGTTCGGGGGTCTAGGGAGTGGTCCCCAGTGCCACCCGCAGCTGAGAAGTTATGTAAGATGACTAGGGATGGTCTCTTCCCTTGCTTCTCAAAGTGGGGTCTCCAGACCAGCAGCAGCAGCCTAGGATTTAGAAATGCAAATTCTTGCGCTAACTCTGGACCTCCTGAATCTGAAACTGAATCTGAATCTGAAACTCTGAGTGGGACCCAGTACTCTGTGTGTTAACCAGCCTTCCAGGTGATACAGATGCTCCCCAGAGTTTGAGAACCACTGCTTTACTGCATTAATCGTAAGAAAGTCAGTCACTGGTGCCTGGGAGACTTGGTGAAAGTGATTTCATTGGAGGTACGGCCTGTTTAGGGCAAACTTTAAAAATGTTTAACAGGAGTGTTAGTTTTGTTGTATTTTTTTTTTTTAATTTGGAAATTTCAAATGTTTTTTATTCTTTTGCACGTTTGAGTTTTTTCCTTTCATCTGCTAGTTGATAATGGATTCATGTTTTGTTTCACTCCAGTTCAGTATGATTGTGGGCATTTTGTTTTTATCTACTTTGAAACACTTCCGTTTATCTGTAAGGCCACCTACGTCATTGATAATTGGTTCACTGCCCTCAACTCTGAAATGGAGGAATTAAAATGGCAAAACGGAGTGCAGTAGTGAAGATAAGTGAATCTCAACTATGAAGGGCAGCCTGAGAAAACACCTAGACGCTTAAATTAGCTCCTCCAGAAAGTTCCAAGGCTCTGTTCAGGGAAGGGTTTCTAATTATTTGAACTCATTATCATGTGAAGTAATTGGATGTGCGCCCTTTTCATCTAAAGGGGTCCAACAACATAACCCTAATGACTGTACTTCTCGTGCACTTACGAGGAAGAAGGCTCTTAGTAACTAGGTCTTTTCCTGGCTCTTTTGTTGTCAGACTCCCGAGTATTTTATTTCACTTGACAGGAAGAATTAGAGCACATTACTATGTTTTGCTATCATCAGGGAAAATCAATGGTCGATTTTCAAATGAGAAGACACCGGTGCAGATACAGGCACACCTCCAAGATGCCATGGGTTCGGGTCCAGGCCATTGCAGTAAAGCGAGTCACAAATTTTTTTGGTTTTCCAGTGCATATAAAAATTACATTTACACTATCCTGTAGTCTATTCAGTGTGCATTAGCGTTGTGTCTAAAAAGACAATGTGTGTACCTTAATTTAAAAATACTTCATTGCTAAAAAATGCTAACCATCACCTGAGCCTTCAACGAGGCATAATCTTTTTGTTGGCGAGGGGTCTTGCCTTGATTTGACAGCTGCTGACTGATCAGGGTGGTGGTGCCTGAAGGCTTGGGTGGCTGTGACAATTGCTTGAAATAAGGCGACAATGTTTGTGGCACCCCAAAACAATTACACAAGTAATGTCAAGGATTACTGATCACAGATAACCGTAACAAATATAATAGTAAAGAAAAAGCTTGAAATACTGCAAGAATGACCAAAATGGGACACAGAGACGTGAAGTGAGCCAATGCTGTTGGAAAAAATGGCTCAGATAGACTTGTTCAATGCAGAGCTGTCACAGACCTTCAATTTGTAAAAGACACAGTGTCTGCCAAGCACAATGAAGGGAAGCACAGTACCAGGAGGTGTGCCTGAATTGCTATTATTGCCATCCCTTTTTCAAAATGAAAACTTTTTATAAGAATAAAAACTGGTAGGTAGTTCCGGTGCTCTGTAGAGTGACAAGCACAAAGAAGGTCCTCAAACGTTGAGTGGAAGGATGGATGGATGGATGAATGGATGGATGGATGGATGGATGGGTGCATGGTTGGGGGAGGGGATACATGGTTGGATGGATCAATGGAGGGATGTGGAGACGTGTTTGGAAGGGCAGATAGAAGAATGGGTGGATGGATGAGTGGATAGATGGGTAGCTGGATGGATAAATGGATGGGAAGGTAGAAGAGTGGATGGGTAAAAAGATGGCAGGAGAGAGTTGATCTGCCTGAAAAGAGAAAAACAGTCTTTTAAAAAAAGATTGTTCCCCCTGTGGAGCGTACAGTGAAATGAGCTGAAGATGTAGAGGGTTTATTTCTAATGGGATCTTGCAAAATCCTCTAACATGTCTGAGCCCCTTGTGTGCAAGGGACCGTCAGCCACCCCACCTGCTGTCAATGTTGTGCTCAGAACCAGACTGTATATGACCATGAATGTGGTGTTAACGCTGTAACGTGCAAATTGTAAATAATTCCTGTTACGTGTGGTCGGATAATGGATTTTAAATGTGTTAGGACTGCGCTTTGCTCAGCCTTGAGGACACGCGGCCCACACGGGTTTCCGCAGGCTCCCTTTTATTCCTATCGGGATCAAGCAGTGGAACAGTCTTCGGCTTAATGCACTGGTTCGCGGAGCACGGTATGCGACATAGAAGCTCGTGGTACCAGCATGTCAAACCCGGGGTTTATTGATTACAACAAGATGAAGACATACAGGACTTTGATGTAACGGGAAATATAGACAAATTATAACAGCGGTGATGTTCCGCTATATGTAGCAGAAATTGGGAAGGTGCCAGGTGCATGAACAGCCGATTCGGGGGTGCCTGTAGTTTAACCTGAGAGTGGGGTGCATATGATCATCTGAAGTTACTGGCTGCTGAAAACATGTCATGAGCCAAGGACCCTCCGGTGGCCATGGCGAGCTCTCCTCCTGCCCCTACGTTTGCGGGCGTGATCCTTTGAGTCAGGCCAGCTTGTCTCTGCACTGAGTCCGAGTGTTTTCTGTGCCCACCATTTGTTTAATGAGTGTCGCCAGGGACGTGTCACAGGTCGGGAAGGAGGAGGAATATTCCGTGGTTCCTTGATGAGACCCCAGAGCCAAAACTCAGGCTCAGGTGTTCTGACCAGCCCAGGTCCCTCTGACCCAAGAGCGTCTCCTAACGTAGCTCCCAGCAAAGCCTGTGTCGTATCTCAGCGGTGTCAGCCTGCTGATCTCGTCTGCGTGTTTGTGTTTTTCAAGAATCATCAAATGGGTGGAAATGGGATCAGAACTGCCCAGCCCCCAGCAAAGGGCACAGAATGAACACGACGCCCAGAGGAAGGTGCACTCCCCGCCTGAGCTGCGGGTCCCCACGTAAGTGTGGGCACCTCCTAGGCTCTCGCATTCAAGCTCAAGTTGAATGCTTACCAAGCAGGAATGAGCCTCTGGCAGTACCCGTCGGGGACATCCGTGCCTCAGGGGGCATCTAAGATGTAAAAACAGTGGGCTTTTTAGCAAAGCAAAGGATACTTGAGACCTCTCAGGATGCAGTTTTTAGCCAGTCTCTGTAAAACTGGCTCTTTGAGCCAATTCACAAGAAGAAAATAGATGCATTCATTCATATAATCCATTTATTCATACATTCTACAAGCATCTATGGAATGCCTACTGCGTGCACAAAGCCTTAGGAATTAGAAAGGTTTTTTCTAATGATCTTTCTCTTTACATCCACTTAACCTTTTACAAAAAAAAAAAAAAAAGAACAGAGATGGAAAAAATGATGTCATAAAGAAAAAGGATTTTTGAAATTGTAGGAACACTGATGAGAACATCCTGCTGGCTTTCATGTTCATTACTGGCCTCAAACGCTAAACTCTGCTTCAGAACCTCTTGGAGCTCCAGGGGCCCCGATGAGAGCTTCTTTGCTGGTGTCATCAAAGTCATCATGGAACATGGTGCTCGGATTTCTGTTCGGATGGCCGCACGTTGTGTGTTTTCTGAGGCAGAAGGCTTGGGTGTGGTGGTCAAGCCAGGTCACAACACTTTCCATAGGAAGCTGTCTCAAGTCAGGGTGCGAGCGCCAGAACTTGGAAACAGGCAGCCTGAGTTCTGAAATCGCCCTGTTCTCGAGTGGAAAGAGGGCAGGTTTTGCAGTCACGCGGGTCTGCATCTTGAGGCCTAACAAGGCCGTGTACCGTGCTGGTGAGTCATTTTCCTTTCTGTGCCCCAGTCTCCTTATCTGTAAGACAGAGACACTTGTAAGGACATTGGAGGGTCAGCTGACGCTTAAACTGAAGGCTCCCCTAGCCCAGGCACCACGGGAAACCCGTCTCCTGCGTTATTTCATTTAATCCTTACAACATCCTCTGGAGTTACCAGCCCCATTTTACAGATGAGATAACCAAGGCAGTGCAGCACTGCCAGGGTCTGGAGCAGAGCCGTCCTGCAGTAAATTCAGCGCACATCTAGTCTTTCCTCTCTCTGGCTGTGTGCCAGCTGCCCTGGCTTCGCTTTCCTCCCGAGTCAATGGAGATGCCCGTCCCCACCCTACCGCTCCCTGGGCAGCTGACTCCTGGGGATGTTCACATAGAACTTCGGCTGAGGAAGTACTTTGTGGTGGGAAAGTGGGCCATGGGTGTCACATCGGTGGAGCCACAGACAGCACGCACCTCCCAGGCTGGGCTGCGTGCCCGCTGATGGCCGAGGTGCCCGCGGGAAGGGGTCTTCCCACGTCACACCACTGGCGTCAGCTGCTGTCTCCACACTCCTCATCCCATCTTGCAGTCTGACTGTGAGCGTCTCTGTCCAGCAAGACGTCTGGGCCCCGGATGCGTTTCGAGGCTGGGGGAGGGTTGAATGGGAGCAAGAAAGAAATGGGGAGAAATAGTGGCGTTGGCATCTCTCTGTGGATGTGATGGTGTGAACCGAACTTCCGAAGCGAGTATTTCCAGCTGCTCGGCTGCTTCCTGCCAAGTGGCCTGTGACCACCCGTGACGGTGGCTTTTGCCCAAGTGGCCCCTGTTCCCGTCACAGACAGAATCGGACTGTCCCGTCCACCCCGTCCAAGCCGGGCTTAGCTCCCAGCGGTGGCAGGTGCGTGTTTTGTTGGGTGGTCACTGGACAGAGTGGAAGGAGGAAGCCCCCTGGCCCCAGCCCTCGGGTGGCTTTCCTGGGATTGCGGAGCAGAGGACAGAGGCTGCGGGCACTGGTGGGGAACTGGCTCCCTCTGGCCGCCAGGGACATCTTTCCTACGACTTCCCAGCCTCTCCTTTTCTACAGGAAGGAGGAGAGTGGAGGGCGCTCATGTGAATGACTGGCTGTGATTGTGTCTATGCGCTAGGCGGAGATGGTGCACAGTTGTGTCAGTGTGAACCTGTTACCCGTCTGCCGGCGGGCCTCTGTCCCCTGGTTGCCCCATGATGACTCTTAGCTTGCTTCCTGTGCCGTCGTGACTAAAAGCATTGACTGTCCAAGTCCCTGACCTGCAGCACAGGACTAAGAAACGTACCTATTCTTATGGGGAAGTATGTTTTTTATCTGATGCTCTCAATGTAATAACAGAAATAAAATCTAACTGAAAATAAACAATGAGCCTCCTCGACTGTAAGTTGAACAAAATGTTAATGGGTGCACTTGCTCATTTTTCCTGTCTGCTCTGTCAGAGGAACAAAATGGACAAAACAAAACACGTTTCACACCCTTACTGCTGATTGCTGTTGACGTTCAGTGGGCATGACTTTCAGCCACAGACAACGGAAGAACGTTGTTTTCTACCTCTGCAGATTTCGTTAACAAAGACTACTCACCCTACAGAAAGCTTTCTAGAATATTCTGCCTTATGTGGTTTCCCAGAGACACGTGGGTAGAAAAGAATTTTTTATTTCTTTATTTTTGGCTGCGTTGGGTCTTCGTTGCTGCGCGCGGGCTTCTCTAGTTGCGGCGAGCGGGGGCTACTCTTCGTTGAGGTGCGCGGGCTTCTCATTGCAGTGGCTTCTCTTGTTGTGGAGCGGGGGATCTAGGCATGCGGGCTTCAGTAGTTGTGGCACGTAGGCTCAGTAGTTGTGGCGCACGGGCTTAGTTGCTCCACGGCCCGTGGGATCTTCCCAGACCAGGGCTCGAACCCGTGTCCCCTGCACTAGCAGGCAGATTCTTAACCACTGCGCCACCAGGGAAGCTCCAGTAGAAAAGAATTGGAACAGGAGAGAGAGGCGTGGGTTTTGGTTCTGACTCCACCTCTGTCTAAGCATCTGACATTTGCAGGTCATTCACCCCCGCCCTAACCCCCCATCTTGAGTCTCCGTTTCTTCTTCTGTGGGATGGAAGGTACGCAATCACCAGGATTCTTCCCAACCCTGCAGTGCTGTGATTCTGTGGTTCTCTTCCTTCGTGTGCCTTTCCGCGTCCTTTTTCTCTTACATTCTGAACTCGACACCCGTTAACTGGATGTGCTGTTACCATAATTACCCAATCACTGAACACCCCATGATGGAGAATAAAGTCACTACTATTTATGCTAGACTGTTTCATTATTTTGGAGGGAGGGCGTGCGAGAGCCCCATGCGTGAAGCTCTAATTACAGTAATATAGTACATTAGATTATAGCTCTCTTTTGCCCTATTTTATTGATGATCATAGCTCAGGAAATCCAAGCCAAGATTTTTATTTCTGTGCCCACATTCCCCATATCCCATGCGTCCAACCAGAGGCCAGCTCTCCGGAATGAGAAAAGGTGGACTGAGGTTGTGACTCTGTTTCAGGAGGAGCAGTGAATGGGATGGCGGGGCTGCATTGGTCCCGCACAGCACTCACCAGTGAGACACACCTTCCGGCGCCGGCCTGGGCGCCAGACCTCTGCATCTTTGGCTCAAGGCCCACTGACTGAGCCCCTCACACTGGGAAGCCCCAGCCTGTGCCGAGGGGAAAACACAGAGGCGTCCTTCTAGAATGTATGTTTTCTTAAGTACATTTGCAGAAGAAATGTTAGCCAGATAGTAAAACAAACTCAACCTTATAATAGAGTAGAATGCAAAACTTGCATAAATATTTAATGTGAAATAGAATGCTTAAAAGAAACGTCAAGCAAATAGAGGCTAATTTGGGCTGTCCCTGCAGATCCTCACTCATATTCTTCTGTTCAGGGCACTTTGGTGGAAAAGCACCGTCAGATGTCCTAAGCATTTGAATGGGATCCTCTGCAGGTTCTATAATTATCCCCATCTTGCAGATGAGAAATCTGAGGTGCAAAAAGAAGTCAGATAATTTGTCCAGAGTTTACAGAGCTCATAAGTGGCGGAGCTAAGACTCAAATCCCGGCAACTTCTCCGTTCCGTCACTCCTCGCGCTGCCAGCAGCCCCCTTAGGAGAAAGCAGCCACACCCCAAAGGGTGGACTGTCCACATCACAGACAGAATAGGTGGATGTAACGCAGGGCGAGGGGCCTTGCCCTAGAGGGTCTCCACCACTGACTTCAAGACACGTGTGGTGAATGTATCTCTAAAGTGTTCTTCCTGGACCTTCAGAGGAGCCCAGGGCAGAGCAGAATCTTCTGAAACTGGCACATATTCTAGAAGTAAGCGTAGGCTTTTCTGCCACACCTCCTGCCTCCGGGTGAAGCCAGCTCTGGTTGTCCATCCGCTGATGGGCCTGCTGTCCTCCCTGGACTACTGAGCCAAGAAGGCCTGGTTTTAGACAAGAGGAGACACCCTGCAAGGAGCATATATCCTGCCTTGTCTCTATGACATGGATTGAAAATATGCTCAAAGAGAGATGTGAGCAAAAGGCTATGAGAAGCTGTCAGTTCTGCCTTGGGTGATCAAGGAATGGTTCCTTGAGGCAGTGGGCAAGGAGGGGCATTCCAAGTGGAGGAAAAGCATGAGTGAAGGCCCAGGACCAACTGCACAGCACATGTCTGGACTCTGGAAGTGAGGCATTTTAGCTGCGGTATGAGATTGTACGTGAGAGCAGAGGAAGAGAAGGCTGTCAACGGGAAGTGGAGCCATTGGATGGGTGGCTTTGAACCCCAGGCTAAGGAGTTTGAGTTTTACGATGAAGCTAGTGATGAGCTGTCTGAAGTTAGGGAGGCACAGAAAGGAAGGATAGAGATTTATGCCTCAGGAAATCAACCTGCCCGCAATCTGCAGAACAGAGGAGACTAGAAGAAAGGGAGAGGCTGTCAGTTTGGAGACTAATTAGGGAGCCATTTAAATAATTGGAGCGAGAGATAAGGAGTGTGTGAACAGGGGAAAGGCATGGAGTACGGAAAGGGGCATACTCTTAACTCAGGGGTCATTAAGGAGGTAGCATCTTCACATATTGTCCTGGTATTAGGAGTAAGAAGGAGAGAGACGTGACTCCTAAGACAGAAGAAAGGTGGTTCGAGTCAAAGAAATATGGGTTTCTGCTCCCAGAAAGATGGTGTAGAAGTGATTGTTCTTACCCTTCCTTCTAAGTAGAGCTCAAAATCCCTGGACATTATGCATAAAATAAACATAAGAAGACTCTGAAAAGTGGAGAAAAGGAGGCAGATCCACCAGGGACCTTAGAACTTGAAGGATACCACAGCAGTGAGTTCCCTGTGTTTTATTTCGCCTCTTGCAACCCGGAGTCTCATAACACAATACCCAACTCATCTAGGCTTCAACCCGACATCACTTATCATACAAAGAATCAGGAAAATCTCAACTCAATGAAAAAACTCAACCAACAGATGCCAACACCAAGATAATATATATGTTAGAATTACCAACAAGGATTTTACACGAGTCATCATAAAAATGCTCTGAGCAATTATCAACACACTCTACACAAATGAAAAAGTAGAAAATCTCAGTGACGAAATAAAACATATAAATAGGAATGAAATTGAAATTTTAGAACTGAAAAGTGCAATAAATAAAAAATCTCAGTGGATGAAGTTAACAGCAGAGTGGAGGAGAGAGAGGAAAAAAATCAGTGAACTTGAAGATAAATAGAAATTACCGAAAGTGACTAATAGAAAAAATAGACGAAGGAAGGAAGGGAGGGAGGGAGGGAGGGAGGGAGGTGACTTAGAGGCCTGTGAGACTATAAAAGATCTAGCATCCACGTCATTGGAGTTCTAGGAGGAGAGATACAAGGCAGGACTGAAAAAGTGCTCAAGGCAATAATGGTCATTATTATTCAAACTAGAAACCAATAACAGAAAGATAAAAGGAAATCCAAACACCTTGAAACTAACACACTTCTAAATAATTCATGAGTCAAAGAGTAAGTTTCAATGGAAATTTAAAAACACATTTAACTTAATCAAAATGAAAATACAACATATCAGAATTCATGGGATGCAGCTAATTCAATGCCAAGAGGGAAATGTACATCATTAAATGCTTTACATTAGAAAAGCAGAGAAGTCTCATATCAATAATCTAAGCCTCCATCTCAGGAAACTAAAAAAAAGAAGAGCAAAATAAACCCAAAGCAAGTAGAAGGAAGAAAATGATATTCAATCAGAAGTCTACGAATTTGAGGGGATTAAGAGGTACAAACTATTATGTATAAAATAAATAAGCTACAAGGATATATTGTACAACAGGGAATATAGCCAATACTTTATCATAACTATAAATAGAGTGTAACCTTTAAAAACTGAATCACTATGTTGTACACCTGAAACTTATATGATATCGTACATCAACTATACCTCAAGAAAGGCAGAAAGAAAAAAGAAAGAAAGAAGGAGGAAGAAATCTGTGAATTTAAAAATAGAAAAAGAAAATCAATTAAACAATTAAACAAAAAGCCGGCCCTTCGAAAAGGTAAAGAAATTGACAAATCTCTAGCAAGACTGACAAAGAAAGAAAGAGAGAAGATGCCGAATCTAATACCAGAAAGGAAGTGGCATATCACTATAGATTCTGCAGACATCAAAAAAGTAATAAGAGGGCTTCCCTGGTGGCGCAGTGGTTGAGAGTCTGCCTGCCGATGCAGGGCACACGGGTTCGTGCCCCGGTCCGGGAAGATCCCACATGCCGCGGAGCGGCTGGGCCCATGAGCCATGGC
>NW_021702475.1:0-3860 GCF_005190385.1 Monodon monoceros
ACCCACATCTTAACCAACAGTTGGAACAATAAAGAGTAGAGATTCTTCCCTGGACTCTATCAGTAGACAAACGGATGTCCAGCCTGGACTGTAGGTGAGAAATGGAGGTGTCTTCATTGAGAATGAGAACAGGCTGACCTGAGGAGGTCTCCTGGGAAATCAGTGAGGTCCTTGTTGACTGAAAACAAACCACAACATGAGAGCTGAGAGTTCATTTTTTTGGGAGGACTTACTGAGGACTATAGCCTGGAGGACAGCCTTTCAGCTCTGACGAACTGCCCCAAGGACATAAGGGGGACGTCAGTATATACTGGTGATTTTGGTGAGGGAGGTACATGCAATCAAGGACACATCTTGGTAGAAGCTTGCTGCTAGTCATGAGGAACAGATGTCTCTGTTAATGATTTTAGGGCTTTTTACATACGGAGAACATGCAAGAAATTGCGTTTATTAAATTTTCTCGGGAAATTATTTAACGACCTACTGGCCTGTTCTGTCAGTTTTCCCAGAGCACAGCGTGCCTCGTTCTTAATCTCCACCCTGAACTCCTAACAGGGCATGCTGGGGTCAGGGACTACAGTGACTAGTGACTTCATTCTTGTAGAGCCGGATGGCGAGTGACTTTTTAGTTGTTATCCTGAAGAAGAAACGTCAGAGCTCATATGGATAGAGATCGTTAGGTGCTTTTACTTTGTTCTTAAACTCACAAGAAAACTCAAGAGTTAAAAATACATAGATTCCAGAAGTCTGCTGTTCTTGGATTAATAAAGCTATTTACTATATTTCGTTGAAGAAATCACTCATAAAATCTTAGACTTCTTCCTTCAATTGGCAGAAAAATCCACTCCTTTCTAACTGTTTAATAAGGATTTTGCCTATTTTTGCTTAGAACTTAAAGTCAGCTCAGTTGACAGACCACACCCTGTGTAGCCCTCCAAAACAAGTGACAGCAATCCTTTGGCATCTGAAGTGGAATTAAGGGTCCTTTGTCATCTCGCTGTCTTCCCTCTGATGATTTAGTTGGTTCCTAAGTATCATGTTCTTTTCCACCCTTCACTTTCTTTAATGGGCTCTTTCAGACAAATCACAGAAAAGCCCCTCACTAAGGTTTGCCCTTGTATCTATGGTACGTTTGGAACAGTTCATCCGTCCAGATTGATATTTGTCTCCAGCTGTATAAGTGAGTGTGATCGAAATAGGGTTACTGAGAGGACCAAGTTAATAGAACTTAGAAAGTGGCTAGTTCCTTATAAGCAAGCAATAAAATTCGGTTGTTACTTTTTTTTTTCAACATATTCCCTACATCTCTCAGCAAAGACTCTGTTTCTCTCTTTTTTTTCCTTAATATTTATTTATTTATTTTGGCTGCACCAGGTCTTAGTTGCAACATGCGGGATCTTTGTTGAGGCATGCAGGATCTTTAGTTGTGGTATGTGGACTCTTAGTTGTGGCATGCATGCGGGATCTACTTCCCCAATCAGGGATTGAACCCGGGCCCCCTGCATTGGAAGCTCGGAGTCTTACCCACTGGACCATCAGGGAAGTCCCCAGTTGCTACTTTTATATGACGATTACTATCCAGATTAAGATCAGTATCATTTGGCATCATCTAATTCCCTTCCTTTTAATTCTAGTGTTCTCAAAGCACTCTTCTTATTACCTGAGTGGATTCATCAACTAGACAGATGCTCAGCAAGGCTGATCTCCACGATCCTGCCACAGAGGGTTAGTGTTCTAGCCATTGGGTTCTGGTTGCCAGTTGCTTGTGAGCTGATCGGTGTGACTTCTTCCCTCTTTCTTCAAAAATAATCACATATCGATTAAATGAAAGAAAAATCAGGTGCCTGGTCTTGCAAAGCTGAAGGCAGTCCATTAACCCAGGACTTGGTCTTCTTTGAGTTTCTGGCAGAAGCAGCCATTTTCCAGACTTTCTGTTATTCATATTGGCTTTTATCCTGCCCCGGCAATGCTGTATTAAATTTTGCTAACTTAGAATATGTCATTGTGTCTGTGGAAAATCACTTCCCTTCTTTCACATTCGTGAATTTCACCTTACATTAGTTTCCTTTTCACCCACAAAATAACTGTGGAATTTTACTTTATAAGAAAGTAGCAATGAGAAACAAAAAATTTAAAGCATTGAAAATGATAGAGACCGCAGCCCCTCTGCCTTTTTTACTTCCCCGTATTGCTCTTACCTCACCACGAATTAGAACTAATTAGGAGCAGCAAGACAAATTTTGCCCAATAAGTCACTAAGTGAATATAATTTATAAAAAACTTTAGGGCTTCCCTGGTAGCGCAGTGGTTGAGAGTCCGCCTGCCGATGCAGGGGACACGGGTTCGTGCCCCGGTACGGGAAGATCCCACGTGCCGCGGAGTGGCTGGGCCCGTGAGCCATGGCCGCTGAGCCTGCGCGTCCGGAGCCTGTGCTCCGCAACGGGCGAGACCACAGCAGTGAGAGGCCTGTGTACCGCAAAAAAAAAAAAAAAACAAAAAAAAAACTTTAAAACTTTAAATGTAGAATCGCACACAAGTAGAGGAAAGAAGGCGATTTCTCTCTGACCTAATCCTGGGCCTCGCTGCCCTGCATTCTCAGAGGGAGACAGAGACAGAGGAAGGGAGAAGCCCACTGGCATCAACTGACTGAATGAACAACTGAACCTCCCTGGTTTCTGTGACATAAGCTTTAACGAGAGACAACACCATCGTTGAATTCTCTGCCCCCAGCTCAGAAACTCTGAGTGTAACAAGTGTTCACTAGTTTTAGTAAAAGAGTTGAATAATAAAATTTGTATTTGGTAAAATAAAAATTATTTGTTTACTCAGGGTGAAATGATTAGAATTGGATAATTCCTCCACCTCAGAGAAAACACACTTTTGCTCTCAGCATCTGAGGGCTGCTGACACTTCTGATACGGGTCAGGAGAAGAGGAGGTCACCACTGAGGACTAGGGTCCTTCACATAAACACTCCAGGGGCAAGGGTGAGGGTCCTGGAAGATGAATTAATTTCCCAACAATAAACAAGTCCCTCCACAGAAAGGAGATTTTAAAGTCCTCAGGATGTGGTGAGCCTGCCCTCAGGGTGGGAGTCCAGGTTAGGAAGGGGACTCTGTCACTCTAGAGGAGAGGGTGTGACTAGATGTGATCTCTCCCTTGTGACTGAGGTGCTTCTGGGGAAATACAATTTTCTTGGAATTAGGACCTCAACACCCATATTCTCTGAAAAGAACCAGTATTCCTGGTGGGAGTACTGGCCCAGCCTGTGGAGGACTAGGTCTCCAGTAAGAAAATGGTGGAAAGAAAGGGTACTAGTACTAACCTTGTGGTCCCCTGAAGCATAACCACATGGACCTGTATGAATGTGAAGGAAGAGAAACATTAAAAAGCTCATTCACTTATAATCATCAGCCTCTGCTATGAAACCCCTCTTTGGCTTCAAAGAGCTATAATGCCAGAGGTGGTCTAGTAAATCCCTAAAAAAGTACAGAAACCATAGGGCTGAGGAAGCCTGCCTTTCTATATAAAGTAAGGCAGTAAAAATGGAGACTAAGGTCATGGCTAAAAATTTGTTCCTGGAACAGAGAAAAGCAATATTTATGCATGAGAAGGAGAGAGAGAATGTACTTACATACCTGTAGCATTTCTGACTTTAACACAAAGACATTTCTCATTTGATTAATAAATATCCATTTGGATGGGCACATCAGAAGTTATTGGGAAAAGTGCAAAATTAATAGTTTAGATGGATAACATCTTCTTAGACACTGAGAATACATAAATGAAACCCAAAAAAGGAAGTAAAAGTGACAGAAATGTTTAGAAAATGAAAATTACTGTGTTCCCTATTTAATGGCC
>NW_021702476.1:0-9374 GCF_005190385.1 Monodon monoceros
TCCCCGCGTTGGAGGTCAATCTCTGAGCCTGGACGCTTTTCAGCACATGGGTCCGGTGTGGGTCCAACCAGCCTTCGCAGCTCTTCCGCCTGGAAGAACCCACTTCATATGTCACCTGGGTGGCAGCCCTTAAGACATCACTTAGAAGATTAAAAGTAAATTGAAGCACATGCCACTTCAAAGGGAGCACAAAAAGGACATCGACATGATTTGATGCATTAATGAGAAAGAGGTGCTGGCTCTTGATTTGAACTGTATGGAGAGAGAGAGGATTCTGAAGCTTGTGAGTTGCTGGTATTTCCAAAGGAATGGTTAGGTGTATTTTATTACTTAACTAAGGAAGCACCTCCCTCCCCCATCTCTATACTTTAATTCTCCCTGGCTTTGCCTTGGGGGATATGAATATGGTAGCACGGGGAGCCTGCCTTTCCACCCCATGCTGGAGGGCCCCCCAAGAAGTGCAAGGAAGGTAGGACCAAGGACCCTAATTTCCCAGGCCAAGATCGGTGGGGTCCGCAGGCTGCAGGACTAACAGCTCTCTCTGGGCCAGGCTGGCTTTATCAACCAGGACCATCTGTGTGTCCAGGCCACCTACCGGAGGAGTGGCCTCGCTCTGTAGACTCACCTAAGAATCATCCATCTCCCACTGGTCTTTTGTTTCGAAGACCCCTCTCCAGCAGCCTGGCCCCTCCAGAGACTGAAATCCCAGGCTCCTAGCAGCCACTTCCTGGCTAATGGGGGCCGAGCCCAGTCATTCTCATTTTTCATGCCTTGTCAGGAGGCCTGAATGCAGAGGGGGGCTGGGGTGAGGGCAGTTCCAGAGGAGCGAGGGTGGGCAGATGTCCTCATGAAAAATTTACAAGGAATAATCAGAGGCTCTTGCTTTTCCCCTCCGGGCAAAGTCCCCCTCGGCTTGTTGCCCAGGCCCCTGCAAGAATATTGGAAAATGCCCCATCGTTCCGAAGGAAATCTGGCTCTGGGAGGCTAATGCCTGGCATTTGACACACTTGGCCGTCCTCCTGAGAGCGGGTTGCAAATGTAGTTCAGGCGAAATTGATGAAGTATCAGTTAATCTGAGGCTGACAGTTTAGAGAGGTCAGGGCTGCGAGGGACTGCCAGGGTCTCACAAAGAGTGGATGGAGAAGAGTTAAAGAGACAGGGCCCGGAGGGAAGGGAACCCATCTTCTCCACGTGGGCACCTCCCACACCTTTGCGTGTTGCCAGGCTTCCGATCCTCCGCCACAATAAGCTGTTCGAACCCGGGCAATCACACCCCATCCCCGTCGCAAAACTCCAAACCCACACCCCTGAGGCTCCTCTCTCCTTCGGAAGGAAGGAGGAGAGAGACAGGCGGTTAGTGCTCCTAATGCAAATTTCCTTTCTTAATTGGAGCTCTGAGTCATGTCTGCCCGGCGCTGCATTTCCTGCTGCAGGAAGGTTTGTCTAGGTAAATGGCGTATCGCAGATGGTGGGCCAGGCAGTGCTCAGAAGGAATTTTCTGGGAGTGGTAGCAACTCTGTGGAAGGAGATAAGAACAGATACAAATCCACATTTATCCTGAGTTGTTTCATATGTGAAATCTAGGACTCCAGGACTCAGACATGTTGCAGGATGGCTTTGTCATCTGGGTGCCTTCTAAAGGACAGCGTGGCTTTTTAAGATTAGATTCACCAATAATTGACTTTGATGGGGTATGGAGCAGCAAGGGTTCTGGAGTCAAACAGCCTTGGGTTTGGATCTTGGCTCCCCTGTGCTTAGAGAAAGATTTCATCATTATCGCCATTTGCTTACAGGGAAATAGGGCAGGAGATGATCATTGACTTTCTATGATTAAATGGCTAAGTAGGTCTCATAGTTGGGATTCGAACCCAGTTTTCAACCCTTCTCCATATAATCTCTTTCTTCTAATAGCAAGAGTAAAAGTAGTAATAGTAACAATGATAATACTGGAGGAGCCAAAGTCTCAGTATTCACAGCAAGCAGGCTCTGCTCAGCATCACATGTGTAAGAACTCATTTATCACCCCCTGCAAACTTGGGAGAAAGATCTCATCATGATCATGTTAGTATTGTTATTACCATACTATCTCTTTTTAAAAGAAAGGGAAATTGAGGTTTGGCAAGTAGGTAGCACGATCCACTCCCTCTGTTTCTGTTTGGCTGGGAAACTCTTCCTTTCCCTGGGGTGGGGTGGGGTGAGGGTATGCTGATATACACATCAGAAAATATATAAATACCAGTGATTACAGCCAGATTGAAATTACCACTATTTTCAGTCAGTAAGAAAAAGTCTATTTATTAACAAGATTGCAAGTACTTTTCCCCAAAATTACATGGGGAAATTGTACGCCAAGAGAATAGCCTTTCTAGAAAGGAGATATTGTCTCTGAAACAGGAAATCATTGTATCTTCGATGCAGTGTAAGCAGATTTCAAACGTGTCCAGCCCACTTGGAGGCGAGGGGCCAGGGCTCGTGCCTCCTGTCCCCAGGACAGCATCTCTCAGGTTGAGGGCAGAGCATCGTGCATGCGTGAGCTGGGCTGTGCGGGATGTGGAGATGCTGGGTCCATCATGATAACACGAGATGTGCTGCGTCCTGCCTCCTAACTTGGGGAGGTGCCTTCCTGGACACACTTGGGGCAGCTGTGGAGGGAGTGGCAGATCCCCCATTATCCTCTCTCCAGAACCCTGCATCTGAAATTGCTGTTGCCGACAACTTGCCTGGAGTTTTGATGGTTTCAGGCAGAAAGGTAAATCCAGTCACTCTGACTCGATCTTGGCCAGAAACAGAAGTCTCAATGCATTTTGATTTAACCAAAGAGAATCTAGTGGAACTCTTTATCATTTACACACACACACACACACACACACGGAACGATATATCCAGACACACACCCAAATATACTTCCCACACATACCCTTTTAAAAGTGGTTCCTGGGACTTCCCTGATGGTGCAGTGGTTAAGAATCCATCTGCCAATGCAGGGGACGTGGGATCGAGCCCTGGTCCGGGAAGATCCCACATGCCGCGGAGCGACTAGGCCTGTGTGCCACACCTGCTGAGCCTGCGTGCCCAGAGCCCGTGCGCCACAACTACTGAGCCTGCGTGCCTAGAGCCTGAGAGCCACAACTACTGAAGCCCGCGTACCTAGAGCCCTTGCTCTGCAAGAAGAGAAGCCACTGCAATGAGAAGCCCACGCACCTCAACAAAAAGCATCCCCCGCTCACTGCAACTAGAGAAAACCTGCACACAGCAATGAAGACCCAATGCAGCCATAAATAAATTTATTTTAAAAAATAGTTATTTTTCATATGTAAACTACTTGACATATATTAGCAGCTTATTAGTTGCCACAGGATAACTTAAATGGGTCTCATCCTGGGAGGTTTTGGCCCTTGGAGAGTGTTTGGAAAGGTCGGGAGACATTTTTGGTTATCACAGCTGTCAGGCCTGGTGCTACTGGCATCTAGCAGGAAGATGCCAAGATGCTCTCGACATCCTACAGTGCATAATGCCCCTTCCCCAACCAATGACATTGTTGTCCCAAAGGTCCACAGTGCCCAGTTTCAGAAACCCTTATATAGTTTCATAGTAAGGAGAAAAAAGGAACATAGTACCTAATAACTCAGATGAAATAGAACAACACCATATATCTATGTATCTTCCTTCCCAGGACATCAGCCTGGAGTGCGGTGACACGGAATTCAGTCTGGTCCTCGAGCTGATTTTCTTTCCTGCCATTCAGAAAACCCTCTAACTTATTTGGCCTCAGTTTCCTTGTCTGTAAAAGAAATATTTGGACTCTGTAGATGTGTCAGTATCATGGGGCAGAGATACTCTCTGCCAGCCCACAAAAAGGGGAGAAGAGGGGAGAAAGTGATGTTCAGGGAGAGCCTCTGTGTGGGGGGATCCCAAGGGAGGTGGGCCTCTGGGATTCAGTTGTCAAGCGCTCCCCTAAGGTGACAGGCCAGTCAGCACCCTTCTCTCTGAGTCTCTGAATCAGATCCCAGGGCTGAGAGCCCCCTTCTCACTAGCAGGGAAGCTAGGAGGCCAGCGGTACCTATGGTTAGATGAGATGTTTCATGGGGACTCGATTGTTGTCAAAGCCCAGACCCCTCTCCTGCACCCCGCACTGCTTTGCAGCTTCCTATCATCCTCTAAACTTTAACACTTACTTGCAGGAAAGAAAGAAAGAACCTGAGAATGACATCTCAAAGCATGTTTCTAAATGTGTAAGCTAAAATACGTAACTGCTAGTATGTTACATACTTAGTTCTGATCCTGCAACAACATATAGTGCCCCTATCAGGAGAGTGACCTTCTTCCTGGACAGGGGACTGAGCCTCACCTGGGTGTGAGAAGCAGCCTCCTGTTCCGGCCGAGGAGAACTGCGCACAAAGGGTCGCTGGGAGCACCACATGTGATTCCAGCTGAAAGTGGAAAACATGCTGGGCTTTCGAGGGACCTCGTGTGCTTCCCTTGGTTTCTAAGGATGGAGAGGGAGACATCCCTGCACGTTTTTGTTACCTGGTAGGTGGTCTTTGGAAAACCCCCTAGTCTCACGGTTGCTCCCAGAAGCTGCACTATGGAAGGAGGACTAAGAATATGTTCCCAGAGCTGCGGCCTCTCTCTGCCTGCACGTGATTTGGGGTATAAGGCGATACTATCATGACGCACATGCTGCCTGCCTGCCACAGTATTCCTAAAAACAATATCTGTTCATGGTAGAAGATGCTTCTGATAAGTAAAACTACGTTCCTAACTTTAGGAACCTTACTTAGGCTTTAGAGAACTCTCTTCAAAAAGGGAAAAAATCAGAAAACCCCTAAAGTGACTCCTAATGATGTCAAGTTAGTGCTGGAATTAGATAGACACACAACACTAGTGATTCTCAAAGTGTAGGCCCTGGACCAGCAGCACCACCTGGAACTGGTCAGAAGTGCAGATTCTTGGTCACGTTCAGTCCTACTTTTAAATATTACAACTTCTCCCACAGTTTCAACCTCTAGCACACCTAGTTTTTTTGTTTGGTTTTGCTTTGCTTAATTTTTACAAGAATACAGTCAGAAGTTCAATGAGATACAAAGAGAAAAGCAGCAACTCTAATTCTATCTCAGAGGACTTAAGACCCTACGACTTTGCATCCATCACTGTCAGTACCTAAGTGCCATTCTGGTTTTCCCTAAATGAAAGTGATAATTAATTAGCATTATACAAGATATGAACATTTAACAAATATTTAAAATTCCCTAATCTTACAGATATAAGATATAAATATAAATATTTACAAATAAATAAATATAAATATAAATTGAGGCCAAGAGAGGTCCTGGGGGTTCTCCTGGGATCCCCAAGGAAAGCCAAGCAGATAAGCACCCAGGTCTGTTGATTCCCCTTCCAGAGCTGTTTTCCCATCACAGCATGTTGCCCTTCTTCCTACCGCAATGTTTAAAATGATCAAAATAGTGGGAATTAGATATGAGGAATAGCGTCATAAAATATTTCCAAAGAAATTTCATAGACATTGAAGATCAGCATTTGCTTTATTTCACCTTAGAGAGACCTGACCATTTTCTGCAACTAATACATTTGTATACTTCCCTCATTGAGGACATATCGATCTTAAAGTTTTTAAAAATGATTTCATAAGGCTGGGTTCTTTCTCAACCTACCCAGTTTTAACAGATGTTTGAAAACCGACTCTGATGAAAATAGGCTTCGCAGCTTTGTCACAGGAAGTCTGAAGTCACACGCTGCTGCTAGCTGCTGCCTTTCGAGGAGGCGCTGAAACAGGAAAGTCAGGCGACCTCGATGGACAAGGGCAATTTGCCTGAAGGCATTTAATAGAGTGCTTAGGGGCTGCTCTCCCTGCCCAAAGGCCTGGCACTGGAATGGAGTTTGGTCCAAGCCTCCTTGGGACACACCTTTCTGAAGCGACACGACTTGTGATGGGCACAGCCTTACTGCCATCATGGAACCAGATGTTTCATCATAATTGGTCTAAAGTATAAACTCTAAAACACAGATCTTCAAGTATCAGTCATCTGAGCAGGACATAAACAGTGATATTTGGGTGTCTGGTAATGAAAAGGCTGCAGGGGAACCTTGTCAGCAGGTGTGCACGTTGGCTTGATCGACTCTGCTCGATGATACGCAGCTGGACATTTTAATGCAGAAATCAGAGGCTCCCAACCCCAAAGATGTTTTTAAGGCAGTGATTTCTTTTAAAAGAAAGATAAATAGCTTCAAAATATACTTTGCATGTGAATAAACTTGTAAAGTACATTAGCCTATATTACTAAGCTAGATTCGAGCATACCCATTTCAGGGAGTGAATTTTTAACATGTGTTCAGGGGTGATAAGACTTGTGCCTAGTCGCTGATTTCTCTGTGTACATAAATTACAGAATAGTCAGGTATTGACATGTAGATCAGGGACAGAGCAAGCATAGTTCCATCACTGACTCATTTACATGTCAATGCCAGACGAGGGCTCTTGTATGAGCTCCCAGAACAAATTAAAAACAGATAGACATATTTGTGGCTCTAGAATATCTTTTGTTCAGTTGTGTGTGTGTGTATGTATCTGTGGGTATGTATATGTATATATATATATTTTTTTCAACACATAATAATATGAGACTATGAGATTCTGGAATTCTTTTCTTATTTTATCATGCATTTTATGGAGTAATAACCATAACAATGGTTTTCCATTTGGATAGCAACGTGAACTAATTAAAAAATTGTCCATGAGGTCTCTTGTAGAATGTCTTAAGTTTTATTCATCAGTTCTGAAGGAAAATATCAAAACTATTTCAGCAGGCTAGATTCTTTTTAAGCCAAATCTTAGGTTCCTACTGCTGCCACCTAAGGAAATTAACTCAAGAACAGCCTCTATTGGATGCTGCTGTCTTTGCATATTAACGCCCCAGAGGAAGATAATCTATTTTTCAGCGGGAATAGTTGTCACTATTAAAATTTACTTGGTAGCAAGTGAGAAGACTGAATTGTCCTTTAATTGGACATGCATTTGTTGACAGGATAATGCATTTGCTGGCTGTCTGCAGTGGACAGCTGGTGCTTTCCTCAGCTCCCATCCCTCCCGGTCTTTTCTGGAAAGAGGACCTCCTTCCTCTGGGGAGTGTAGCCCCTCCTCTCCATGGGAGTCCAGGATGGGTCACTCCTTATTCTCTGTTCTGCCCCAAGTGGTCAACAAAGGGGTGACATAGGTCCCAGGGAGACGATCTTGTGAATTTCCTATGTGGACTCTCCAGGAGGAAGATTCTGTCCTTGTTCTAGGTGCCTGAGGCCGAGATATTGGATACCTGCATCTTTCTGGTGTCATACCTCACTGTCCCCTGCCACAGAGAGACGGAGGATGACAATGTCCAATACCAGGGAATTATGTTGACTGATGAGAGGACTAATGCTGAGAGACACAGGGAGAGAATTCTGACTGTGTGAGAGAACAATTTCCAGTTTTTGCTTCAGCAACTTTGAATCGTGTCAGGCACTTGTTACTGAGAGAGCGCGGAACAATGGACTACCTCACAGTATCATTTATCTTTGTGTATACAGTATTTGTAATACTAATTATGTCAAATCACTAGTTCTAGAACATTACGGAAATTTATGGAAACCTTTAAAAGCAATCAATAACAACTTCCCCTCACACTTTTTCTCCTGGACAAGACCCCACAGCTGAATGCGAGAGCCCTGGATCTTTCAAAACTCAACTACTTCTCTTTGATGGTGTCATTTCCTTCCTCCCTGGACCCTATTTTTTTTTTTTACAGTGTTTAGACTGTCCAGAGAGTCCTTTCCCTTTCTTGGAAGTTCTTCTCCACCTCCTTTGCTATTTCATCCTCCTTCTCTTATTCCTAAAGGATGAAGTCACTCATTATCAAAAAGAAAACAAATAAGCGTTGGCAGGGCTCTGGAGAAGAGGTAAACCTTGTGAACTGTTGGTGGGAATGTAAATTGGTGCAGCCACTATGGAGAACAGTATGGAGGAACCTCAAAAAACTAAATAGAACTACTGTATGATCTAGCAATTCCACTTATGGGTATTTATAAGCAGAAAACAAAAACAGTAATTTAAATAAGCACAAAATTTAATAATTCAAAAAGAAATATGCCCCCCTATGTTCACTGCAGCATTATTCACAATAGCCAAGATATAGAAACAACCAAAGTGTCCAGAGATGGATAAATGGATAAAGAAGATGTGATACACACACACACACACACACACACACAATGAAAATATACTCAGTCATAAAAGGAATGCAACCTTGCCACTTGTAACAATATGGATGGACCTTGAGAGTATTATGCTAAGCGAAATAGGTTAGACACAGACAAATACCATATGATCGCACTTATGTATGGAATCTAACAAACAAACAAACAAAACAAATCCAAACTCATATATACAGAGAGCAAATTGGTATTTTCCAGAAGGGAGGAGTAGTAGGGGTGAGTGAAGGGGTCAAGAGGTAGAAACTTCCACTCATAAAATAAATAAGTCATGGAGATGTAACATACAGCATGGTGACTATAGTCAATAATATTGCATTGCATACTTTGTAAGTTTGTATGGCGATAAAGGATAACTTAGACTTTATGGTGGTGCTCATTTTTTTCAGTGTATACAAATATCAAATCTTTATGTTGTACACCTGAACCTAATATAATGTTTTGTCAATTATATCTCAGTGATAAAAAGCAACCTTCTCCAAGTAGAAAAAAAAAAAGGATGGAGTCGCTCCGTTTGGCCCTGCAGCTTTCTCTCTATGCTTTCTTTTTGGTGATTACATGCAAGACTGCAACCTTAAATGGGTTGAAAGGATGACTCACCCACTTTCATCTCCAGATCTCACTTTGAACTCCAGGCTCCCATCTCCAGCTGCCTTCTTCACACCTCCACCTCCCCTTGGGTCGCCAAGGTCACGATGCAGCTGATTTCCCAGGCCCCAAGCTAGATGCCTACCTTGTCATCATCACCTCTATCCCAGAACCATGATCTGCTACTTCTACCATCAAAAAGAATCCCACGTTAAAAATGTATCTCCATCTCTTCTACAGGCATCCTAGTCAAAGCTACTATCCTTTCCTGCCTGGTGGCTGTAGTAGCAAAGTAATTGGTGTCACTCTTTTCACTTTGTTTCTACTCTTTTTTTTTTCTTTTTTTATTTGATTTTTTTAACAAAAATGATTTAATTTATTTTTTATACAGCCGTTTATTATGAGTTATCCATTTTATACATATTAGTGTATATATGTCAATCCCAATCTCCCAATTCATCACACCACCACCACCCGCCTCTGCCGCTTTCACCCTTGGTGTCCATACGTTTGTTCTCTACATC
>NW_021702477.1:0-2319 GCF_005190385.1 Monodon monoceros
TGTACACCAACGTGAATCACTGATGGAGCAACCTGAATAACTAAGGTGTGGAAAATTACCAGACCACAAAAGGTTCCTCATGACTCTTCCCATGCAAGAGCTCAGAGGAATCACGCACATACCCCTCCGAACCTCTCTACCTGTTACTTTCACATAAATTGGATCACAGGCCATGCACTCGGTTTGAGGGCCTGGAGGGGCATGTGTCTGCCTTCTTTAACTCAACATCATGTCTATGAAATTTAACCCTATTTTTCACGTACTTCTTTTTCTCTCTGTGTAGTCCTTGTAAGAATATAACTCTCCATAGTTTTCTACTGTCGGACATTTCAGTTGATTCCAGTTGAGGATATTCTGAAATGGTACGAACATTTTTTGGTGACTTTTGGTGGACGTACACACTTTTCTATGGCACCCCATTCCAGCAGAATAATGCCAGTGTTGACTTTAAAAATAATACTTTTGGGGGCTTCCCTGGTTGCGCATTGGTTAAGAATCTGCCTGTGAAGGTAGGGGACACGGGGTCGAGCCCTGGTCCGGGAAGATCCCACGTGTTGACAAGCAGCTAAGCCCGTGCAGCCCAGCTACTGGGCCTACGCTCTAGAGCCTGTGAGCCACAACTACTGAGCCCTCATGCCACAACTACTGACGCCTGTGCGCCGAGAGCACAGGCTCCGCAACAAGAGAAGACACCATGACGAAGAGTAGGCCCCAATCACTGCAACTAGAGAAAGCCCTCGCCCAGCAACGGAGACCCAATGCAGCCAAAAACAAAGAAGCAAAATAAATGTAAAAAATTTATAAATATAAATATATATAATAGTTGGGTTTTTTTTTGTTTTTTTCCAGCAAAAAGGGTTTATTCAGGAATAGCGGAAGAATTGCATTTCAGGACAAGCAAGCTATAGCAAAAGCCATAGGCAAGTCCCACAAACAAAGGACAGGAAGGAACCTTATTTTACAGAGAAAGAGGAGGAAGCTGAGGGAGGTTGTTGTGAACCCAAGCCCATTGGAGAAAAGTGAAAGTTCAGGGTGATGATGGTTTCTCATTGCCAAGGTGCTGATTTCTTGCAGGAGATACTACGTACAAGTTTTTCTCTTGGGACCTGTAATCGATGATTCTTTCCTATTGATGCTCCTTCTGTTTGGGTCTGTAATTGACGATACTTCCTGTCTTTGGACTTGAGTGGTACCCCATGAGAGCTCCCACTTCTGGTCTCCCAACTTCATTTTAGTGACGTTTCCTTTTATTAGTTTTCAAACCTGTCACAAGGAATTTTGAATTTTCAAGTTTAATCTATTTTAATGCTTTAGGAGACTTACTCCATCAAACTATTATCATTACAACCTGTGGCCCTAGCAACTTTCAAGTGTTCAGTAGCTACATGTGGCTGGTTCCTATCATATTGGAGAGCACAAGTCAAAGGTGTTGCACAGCTAAAAGTACGATTTCTGGGCCACAGCATATAACTGCGTATGTATGACCCTCAGTTGATGCTGCCAAATTTTTTTCCAACCTGTTGAACTTTTTTATACCCTTTCCAGAAATGAATAAGAATTTCCAGTGCTCTCCATCCTGTCAACATTTGGTTTTGTTTGTCCTTTTTTGTTAAAAGTAAGCTTTATTGAGGTGTAATTTACATAGTAAAATCTGCCAACATTAGAGTATTCTACATTCTTTTAAATGATATCATTTCTTTGCAAAGCTGGATTTTGGTGCGTGCTGTGATAAAAAGCTAGTGCCATGCAAAAAATGAATGTGTAACGAGAAGCAAGGAGGCGCTTTGAGAAGGTTTCAGAAGCTGTGCAGTGCGCAGCATTAAGGTTATGATTCTGATGTGTCAGAGCAGTGAAAACACAAGCCACTCTGCTGAACTTTTGTCAAGGGATCACATAAGAATAGCCACAGAACCAGCCACAAACCTACAAAATATAGAAATATATGTGAACCCAGAAAAAAATAGCATTCCCCAACGAAAGCTCTGTTGTCAGCCAACCTATAAGGAAATTAGGGCAAACGGGAAGGACAAAGACAGAGAGAATTTGCAGGCAACCAAAGATGATTCGTTAATTAAATCAATTTAATGTTAGTCAAAGGATTAAAGTTAACTCATGAACTTGTTATTTAAGCTGACACATGTTGGAACATGAGAATGTTGGAATCATACATTCGTATATATGGAATCACATATCAGATGACACCTAAAAATATTTACCAGAAATTGTAAGTGGCATAATGGAGTCGTCTGGTTTCTAGAATTACAAGTATTCGTTCCTATTTAAAGATATTAGTGTATTTAGTGTACTTGACTAGTATAT
>NW_021702478.1:0-6977 GCF_005190385.1 Monodon monoceros
GTGGCACTCTTCCCGCTGCCTGTTTTGCCCACCAGGATGATCCTCAATGAGGACGAGGTTGCAAACAGCTTATGTTCTATCCCGCCTATTAAAAAAAAAAAAAAAAAAGAGTTTTTCGTGTTTTCCTAAGTCAGTGACTTAAAAAAGTTTTATTTTATCTTGGAGTTTAGTTTATGAACAATGTTGTCTTAGCTTCAGGTGCGCAGCAAAATAATTACTCTATACATACACGTGTATCAATTCTTTTTCAAACTCTTTTCTCATTTAGGTTATTTCGGAATATTGAGCAGAGTTCCCTGTGCTATACAGTAGGTCCTTGTTCGTAAAGTTAGTGATTCTTAAGATTTTTAGGTCACGGACCTTTCATGGTATCTCATGAAAGCTATGGACCTCTCTCCCTGCCAAATAGTGATATTTAAATACATACAAATGTTTGCATACAACTTTAGGCGACTCTTGAATGGCAGGAAGCCCACACTGGGAGCCCGAACTTGGACCCATAGCCAAGAGTAAGAACTGCTACACTATGAAGGATGCTCCAAGGACTTCATCAGGACCAGGGAAAATACAGCTTTCAGAAAGCTGGTCCCTGAGCTTTTCCAGGGATGGTGCTTAGCCCCGTTTCATGCTAAATAAATGTGAGATTAGAAAGAGGTGGAGGATGAGAAGTCATCAGTGAGAAACTATTATCACCTCTCTTTCACCCACCAATTAATTCCCAGGTACACAGGCTGCCAATCACATTCTTCTGAACCTTGGGGGTAAAGGAAGTCTCAGATGTCAGAGCTCCAGTGACCTACCACCTAGGACCAGCTGAATGTCCCCGGGTTTCTTCTTTTTGGGTGGGGAGTTGGATGTTTGAACGTGAGCCTACAGAAGTCTTGTCGTTAAAGTCAAGGACGGAGTCTTGTGACGGGACACGCCGTCCCAGAACATACAGTTTCGATGGTAATACTTGGAATTAATGATGGAATGTTTTGGTTTAAAACTGTTTGCACCGTAACTGCTTTTATCGCTAACCGCCTGACTTGGCTGCTGTGAAATTGAGCTTTTCTTGCCAGCATAATGTGAACAGGAAGACGCTGGGTTCCGGATGGCCGACCCAATAGTTCAAAATTAGAACGAACATCCTGTTACCCTGGGATATAAAAACCACACCCGTACAAGACTCGGGGTCGCACCCTGCTTTTGGTGAGGCCCCGATCGGTTTGCGCTTTTGTGCGTAATAAACGCCTATCACTAATCTACTTTGGATTTGCACTGGATACTGGTGTTCTGTCTTGGTTCTGATTCCTCTCCGAGGGAAGTTCGCAGGTGTGTGCGAGACCGCAACAGTCTGACAGATGACCCTGGATCAGTGGCTGAAGAAGAGATGATAAGACCATCATGTATAAGAAATGCATGCGTTGGAAAGATCGTCAATTTGGCTGATACAATGACAGGAAATTAGAACAAAAGTGGTGTTGTCGAGGGTGACCCTGCATCAAGAGCTAAAATCTTCAAGTGATGAAGAGAGTGAGAATCCGAGGATTTCTGGAGTTCTCATGAGCTCAAATGAATTAAGTTCATTTTAGTCTCCTAAAATCTGTTATTGTTATTCCTTTTACCCTGTGTTGGTTCTTCCCTTTCTTAAGTATCCTGGATTTTTTTTTTTTAGCAAACACGATCACTAAATCTTTATGGGGAGCTTTTCCTCTTTTCAGTTGAGTGCAGGCAGGGAAGGATATCATTTTCACAATTTGTTTCCAAGTCCCCCGACTGCTGACTTGAAGTTTCATTTCCTCATTCCCCATGCATCGCGGCACAGGGGAGAGCTTCACACTCGGATGTGTGTGGCTGTGATGATGGTGGGGAAGATAAGAACATGGTAGCTGCCTTTTCTTCTGCAGTGGAAAATAACTGGGTTTCTTTTCTGTCACTGTGTTTGAGGTGAGGGAAAGGAGGAGAGAAAACAGTGACTCTTCCCTGATGCCTAGAGCTCTTGAGAATTTGGAGGCTTTCTTACCTTCAGCCATAGTCCCGTATCTGCTCCTCTGAAGCCCTTCCATTCTCTTCTGGAATAAAAAAAGGAAAGGAGTAAAAAGCAGGTGTCCATATGGGACTTGGTAAGGCCTGAGAACACCTCCAATTCAGACAGCCAAGAATAATTATCCTTAGATGAGCCGTTTCCATCGCTAATTTTTTAACTTATATTTTACTTTCAAATCTCCATATATAACTTTAAGCAAGCCAGGTGATGCTAGGTTATATTAACACAATGAACTCCTGCTTTTTCCTCATCCTATAGGAAAGCATGAAATGTTTGAAAACAAGTCAGTTGATTATCTCCCCTCTACCTGAAAAGGCATGAAATAAAGAAAGTCTTCTTCTGTGGAATGAGAAGCAGGGTTTTGTTTATTGTTTTATTATTACTATTATTATTGGAATCAAAGTAAGCAAACTTGCTAGACTACAGAATAAAAATTGCCTTGCTGTAAATGACATTGGCTTGTTTGAAGTACTGGCCATTTCCAGCCCCAGAAACTCTTTGTACCAGATGGATATCCCAGTGGCAAAGAGGAAAGTACAATGTAGCTTCTAATGGGAGTGTGGAATTGGGGGTCCAGGGCTCCTGTGAGGACGGACATGAGAAGACGAGGTAGAAGACGGAGGAGCACGGCCACCACCCTCCCTCCCCTCTGAGCAGCTGGTGGAGAGAAGCTGGTGCCATGACTGAGGGACAGAGTCAACATTCGGGACAAATTCAAGATAAATTCATTTCCTGCTCAGTTTTAAACCACATGCCTTTCCTTGTGGGTCTCCCAATAACCACTTAAAAATTTTTCCGGTAGATATACCCAGAAATTGGCAAAACTATGGGGATAAATGTTTCATTCAGATGAGACATAATATTGTGTCGTTCTTCTTGGTGCTAGAAAAGGCGAGCATGCATTAGAAAAGGCAAGCATGCAATGTGCCACTATAATTAAGATGATCTCCGAGACTGTATTTTATTTATTCAGTTTTAAAGATTATGCAGTTCTGAAACAAACATTTTAAGGGGAGAAATACACAGAGTAATGAAACAAATGCCCACTATTTGCAGTGAACAGATCTAAGTATTTTGGCATTTTCACTGCTGCTGTTTGGTTTGACTGAAAAAGTTAAAACATTACACATATAGTTCCATTTATTTATTTTTTGACTCCCCCCAACCCGTCTCATTCTCCCTCTTCCCTTCAGAGGCAACCAATATTCTGAGATACACATGTATGTATAGGTAATATATAGTACTTTTTGGCATCTTAATCTTTTATGTCAGTGACATTATTTATGTAGCATTTTATCCAACTCAATTTTATTAACAAACACTTGGTGTGCCAAAATACGTGCTTGCTACTACAAACAACGCTGCAGAAGAATCCCCCTACATGTCTCCTTGTGCACATGGACGATTTCTCTGGCATATATAGTTTCCACCTGACAAGATACTGCCAAATATGACTCCAAGAAGCTTGTGCTAAGTCATACTGGCAGCAGCCATGGGTGAGGATCCCCCAAATCTTCACCTATGCTGGGTGATATTAGACTTTTAATTTTTTGGTCACCCTGATGGGCATATATTAGGATGTCTTAATTGGTTTAAAGGTGCATTTTATTGATTAACATTGAATTCAAAACGGTTTTCATAGTTCATTTGCTCTTCAGGTCGATTCTGTTATTTCTGCCTCTTTCACATGTTTCTGTTCACTCAGGAGGGAAGAACAGAAATGGCCCTCATTAGGGAAACCAGCCCCTGTCACATTCTCAGAATTTATTAAGGCAACTTCCTTCCTTCCTTCCTTTCCTTTTCCTTCTGCACCACTTTCCTTTCCTTAAGCCCAGAGAAGAGCATTTTCCTCACCACATTCTCCCACACGCTGTCCTGGCCTCTGGTAAATAACACTCCAGCTTTTGCTAAAACTGCTCAAATCCTCTGACATCTTTTCTACTTCAGACGGCAGTTGCTATATATTGGAATCAATATATCGATGTGGTAAAGCCGATGACGACAGTGGTGACAATGTTGATGATGAACTTTACCATGGTAATAATCCTCTGTGCGGCCATTTGTAATTTTCAAGTTTCTTTCATGTCCATTCTTTGAATCGTTCTCCTAAATTCCCTATGATGTGATCAAGATAGGTATTAAAATTTCTATTAAAATATTAGGAAACTGAGTCTCAACTGACCTGCCCATGATCACACAACTTCCATGGAGCTAAGACCAAAACATGGCTCATTTTGCCTGTGTATTCTCCTAGATTTATCAGGGTGGAGAAGAGATTATACAGTCAATGAACCTCTTGGAACACCACATACCATGCTGCCATCCATGGTCAGGACATAAACTGAGGCAGGCAGGCTGGACGCTTACCCTAAAACTAACAAAGAGAACTGTATTGCAAAATCTTGAGTGCACGTTTTCAAAAAAAAAAAGAATTATTCAAAGATAAAATCGCAGGGGCAGAAGTTGCTCGGAATGGAAGTATTTCAGTTTAAAGCAATCTGGTGTTTTCCCATGACTTGATGATCAGTGTGACCCAAATGGAGCTCTGTGGCCTCACAAAAGCCAGTCAAAGTTCAGGTTACAATAGCAGAGGCGCGCACGGTCCTCCTGAACTGTCTTCTGAGTGGGTCAGGCTGCCGGGGGAGACACATCCCACCGAGGAGTGGATTATTTTGGACAGATATTAACAAATAATAAAGTGTGCAGAGGCTAGTCAGAAAGGATATTGATGGAGATGCTAAAATGAGTCATAGAATATTAAAAGGACAGAATCAAGCCTAGGAAAAGATCGGGAAACATCCTAAACTCGAAGGAATGTGACACGTGTCAATCACATAGTAGACAGAAGAGGGAGAATCGGGAGTGGAGGCAGATTTCTTCTCCACAAGGAAAACCCTTTTAATGTTCCCCCAGGCGGGATCAGGAATCATGAGAGAGTCGCGGGCAGTATGCGGGCAGAGATTATAAGAGTATCTGACAGGAGCAGCAGGAGGATGTAGCTTAGGTAGGAGGTTGAAGCCAATGAGCATATAATGTACCTCCTGATTTGTACATTACATGAACCTGATTTTATCTTGACGGCACCTTACTTTATCAAACCATTGGAAAGCAGGCTCTCTCATGCTGTTTTAGGAAAGATAAAAATATTTTCTGTCTGCCTGATTCATATTCTCCTTCGCCCATCTGCCCCCTCCCTCTGTTTCCTGGTATCACTTGTGTCAGAGTTTAGCATTGTGATTTCATAACATGGCTCTCACAGGAGCTTTAGCAAAGGGTTGGTTCCTGTACACACTGGAATCTGTCTGCCATACGGTCGAGTTCGACATCGTGTCGTAGGAAAAGTGTGGGTATTTGGGGGAGAATGGGCTGGTTTTCAGAAGATCAATGAACAATGTTCACTGAGAGGTTCCGTTTGGAGCACGTGGCTCAATGAGGGCGGGAACATAATGACCCCGAACTTGTCCTGTGGAGCCCTAGGAATAGACTCTCGGTACCCAGGCCTCTGGGGGTGTGGTGCTTGTCAGGGATGGGGCGGGGCTGGTACGGGGAAGTTAAGAGCTAAAACTGAGACGTCCGCCCCACCTAGTTAGGGCACCTGGTGAGTCAGTTTACTCATCTGTCAAATGGGATGAGAATCTTAGTGAAGCTTTGTGAACCCCGTGAAGCTTATGAAAGTCAGAAGAGCTAAGAAGTAGGCAACTAGACGGAAAAGACCTCCACGCTGTGGAAAGCTGTGGGCCGTGAACGCGGGGTGAGCGGTTCCCGAAGCCGCTTCCCTCCCGCTAGGAATCCGCGGTTGCCCATAACGCTCACCGTCGGCGCCCCGTTTCACTGATGGGAGAGCCCAGAAGTATGGTAACCGGTGTCAGATCCCACGAGAAATCAGTAGCCCTGACTCAACCGCGGCCTCCAGGACGCGCCCCCCCTCCCCGGGCCTCCACCCAGGACGCTGGGACCCCCGCCGGGTTCCCCTTACCAGGCGCGGCGCTGCGGGCTGGGGGCCGGCGGGTCGGCGCGAGCGCGCGGCCGAAGGTTCCGCGGAAGGGGTGCAGGGCAAGAAGGAAAATGGGGCTAACGGAGTGCGCCCCCTGTCCCCGCAGCTGGGGACACCCCCTCCGGATGGGGCGGAACTGCTGCTGCGGAAACTGGAGAGCAGCGAGTTCGGAGCGTGCTGCCCCCCTAATGGGATGCTTCCTGTCGGAGCCCGCGAGCCCCTCGCCCACTCCCATTTCCTCTTTAAGACGCGTGCAAAGAAGTGATGTTTGGAGCGTGAAAGAGAAGAACACGGGCCCCAATCCCCCCAGTTCCCCCGTTGCTAAAGACCCCTGTTGCCGCCGCGGGCGTGTCGTGCTCTCCGGCCACCATTCCCGGAAGATCAACGTTTCATCTCTCCTGTTGAGTCCAAGTACCTCTCACTCTAACACAGACCACGCTGACCTGAGTCTCCCTGTGAAAGCACCTACAAAGAGATCTACTGAGAAAATTAGTTATTTTCTTTGGCACAGGAAAGAATCACTGGCTTTTCAGGAAGGAGGACTTCTCTACCTTCGTGAAAAGCTGGAGCCCAGGTGTGGAACAGGTTAGAATGGAGCCTTCCTCCTTTCCAGAAACTCCCCAGGGCTGGGAGGCAGAGAGTGACTACCCTTGTCTTTTGTTTCTTGGGGTTGGGTGTCTCTTCTTGGGGACGTGTGTGTGATGTTTGAGGAGTGGTAAGCAGTTCTCTTCAGCGTATCCATGAGCTATTTCGCCAGCATGTGGAAGAATAGATCTTAGGTGTTTTCAGATGTAGTAAATCAAGGTATATACACGATTTAACACTATTTCCAAAGTAAAAAGGAGTGCCTAAAATTAATGGTGTAAAGAGTGAAAGGAAATATAAAATAAATAAGAATTGGGCCAAGAATGAGCTTGAGTGTTAGGTATAAAAATAATGAAGACCCCAAATAAT
>NW_021702479.1:0-1353 GCF_005190385.1 Monodon monoceros
CAAAATATGACAAGAGGCAGAAAATTTCCAAAAAGTGTATCAGTAAACATAAAGGCATAGCAAGATAATAAAACAGAAATATTTTTTAAAAAGTACCAGAGCCTCTGTAATCCATGAGGAAATTTCAATTTGTCCAACATATGTGTGATTGCAGACCAAGAAACAGAGGACAGTGTGGGGATGAGAAGAAAAATTAAAGTAATAATAACCCTTTTTTCCAAATGTGTGTATGTACATATACACACATATATAACATAACATACATTTATGCATTATACATATATATAAAACATTACATATATATTTCTTCCACTTTTATTCTTTGCCCTTTTTATTATTTTTTTCTGTATGCCTTTGGATGCACCAAAATTCTTAAAATTTTTAATGGAATTCATTTATCTTTTTTTACAGCAAGAAATTTGAGTCCTTTTAAAGAAATACTTGCTCATCTGAACTTGAGGAAGCTATACTATTGCTTTCTAGAATCTTTGATACACCATTCACTGTTTCCATATGGAAATCGAACGTAGCAGTACCATCCCTTTCACAATGTATTGTAGTGCCACCTTATGTGTACTGATCTCTGTATTTGGTGTCTTTGATCTAATTAGCTATTCCTGTGACAATAACCACACTATCTTAAATAGATATTAACAATTTTCAGAAAGCCACCCTAAGTCCTCAAATTTGTTCTTTCAAACATGTTTAGTTTATCATGGGATGCTTGCAATTTGATATGTAATTTGGATTGTGAATTTACACACACCTGCTAAGACTTTTACTGGGACTAAACTAATTATTCATGTTTGAAGAAAATTAAAGTTGTTTCCATTTAAAAGCTTCAGCTTTATGAACTTCATATATGCCATTTACTTAGATATTCCTAATGTCTTATTTAGGTTCCTGAGGTTCTTTTAGGTTCTGTAAGTTCTTGGAAACTACAGTTGCCATGGCATCGTGTCCTATGTATCAAAAAGTTTGATGTTAATATTTTGTTTAGGATTTTTATATCATGTTCATGACAGAAATTGAGCTATTAATCAAAATGGTCTACCTTTTTCAGGTTTGTCTTTTGTTTATTTTACTTGTTTAGTTTTAGCAAAGTTATTGGGTTTTCATAAAATTTGTTGGAAAATGCTTCATTTTCTATATTTCATTGTTTTGTGTTATTGCTTATTAAATATTTGACACAATTCACCCTTAAATCATTTAAACAATTTTGGTCTGGAATTATATACATGTGTGTGGGTGTGCACACATGCGCATGTGTGTGTTAAATTTATTATTTTCTTGGTTTTAAGTTCTCTTTTTTCTGGATTTGTAATTTTATTTAATTTTTAAATTGATTTACTT
>NW_021702480.1:0-1226 GCF_005190385.1 Monodon monoceros
GAATGGCACATCTTAGGGTGAGTGAATGCCTACCGTCCTGAGTTATCTACGGCCATGCTCAGCAGTATGCGCCCGCCTCACTTTTTCCAGTTTTCCTTAGCTCATCCAGTCATCAGAGTACGCGAAGGTCTTCTTCTTGCCGACAGCCGGCCTTGCCGAGCAACTACACCTGAGAAGTGGACAGAAATAACAGAGGCTTCAGAAGTGGACCGAGGTCCTCAGGGAACATGATCCATGCGAATGTTTACCTGGGCTTCTGCTCTGAACCTGCTTCCCAAGGACCTCTATCCCTCACCGATTATTGTTTTGTGTCTCACAGCATGTCTGCAGGAAGTTAGGCATGTACGTTGGCCAGTGTGTGAGACGCTGTATGTGTGTATTCACGTGCGTGGGCGTGTGTGACTGCGACTGCGCACGAGGACGCGATTGTGGGTTCCTGCGTGTGCCTCTGAAAACGCATCTTGCTCTCTGTGTGTCCCTGTGGCCCTCTGCAGAGGCCTCCAATTGTTAATAGCAGAGATTATACACAACACTCTGGTTGGACTCCCAACAGAGAAAGAAAGACCCCTGTGAGCTGCAAGAGCCTTATGAGAACTGTGACCCCCAGGAGCTGTAGAAATAGGCCACAGACTCCCGCTCTCGCATAGCCATGCCTTCTGACCAAAGGACGAACCTAGATGAGACCTGCCTACCGGCCGTGGGTGTCACATGAGTGTGGACATGGACATCCTGCCAGCTAACAGCACATCTGATGTGCACTTGGGCCACTCCCAGTGCTTCCGGAAGCAAGGGAAACTCCTATGGGTGGACTGAAACCAACCTGAAGATGGCTACAGGCAAGATGCAGCCTGGCTCCACTCAAGGGGCTAACGATATTTGGCCCAAAAGCCAATTCTCGCCAAATAGGACAAATCATGTTCTGTGGACCCGTGGGTATGCCCACCACGGGAAGTGGTAGGATTCAGCAACCATAATCCAGGTTGGAACCCCACAGCAGAAACTAGACCATCTTCCCGGCCACGTCTCGCCAGCGCCCAGCCGGCAGGTTTCTCGGCCCTGAACCTGGAGGAAACGCTCAAATTTTTGACAGCCTCGTCCTAAGTGCCCTCCTCCTGCCCTCAGGGCAACTCGACCTTACTTGAAGTCACAGGCATCATGCGAACAAGGGGTCACTGTACACCAAGGAAGACAGACCACATACATGTCTGCTTTGATGACGCCGATCC
>NW_021702481.1:0-3784 GCF_005190385.1 Monodon monoceros
CCCCTGAGGCTGATCCTACTGAGGCCCTTATGCTGCTCCTAAGTCAGGCCCTGACACTATCCCTGGCAAAGCCCCTGACAAGAGGCCTCAAACAAGCCATGTCGCTCTTCCAAAGTTGGGCTCTGACACTGCCCCTACCTGTAGCATTGACACTGACCTTAAATTAGGCCCTGATGCTCTAACTAACTAAAGTCTTGGTACTATGCCTAGGTAATGTCCTGACACTATCCCTAGACCTTAACCTAACCTTGTCTTTAACTAAAGTCAAGCCTCTTATGCTAACTAAATCCCTGATGCTGTCCCTAACTAAGGCCCTGAAATTAGTCCCGAGGCCGTGACGCTGTCCCTAACTGAGGCCTGGAGGCTCATCCGATCTCAGGCCCTGACACTACGCCTAACTCAGTCCCTGAGAATGTACCTGACTAAGGCTCTGATGCTCATCCTAAGTCAGGCCCTGACACTGCCTTAAGGCCCTGCAGCCATCAATATCTAAAGTCCTGACATTATCTTGAGTTAATATCCTGACCCATGTCTTACCAAGGTCCTGACACTGTCTGTAAGAAAGCCCTGTCGCTGTCCGTAAGTGAAGATCTGAGGCTGTGCCTAACTGAGGCCCTGAAGCTATGCCTAACTGAGGCCTTGACGTTGTGACTAGCTCAGGCTCTGATCATGTCTTTAACTAAGACCCTATTGCTGATCCAACAAAGGCCCTGATGCAGCTCCTACATCATGCCCTGACAGTGTCCCCAGCTAAGGGCCTGACGCTAGGCCTCACTCAGGCCCTGACGCTCTCCCTAAGTCAGGCTGTGATGCTGTCCCTACCTGAAGCCCTGACACTGGCCCTAAATAAGGCCCTGACAGTGTCAGTAACTAAGGTCTTGACACTATCCCTAAGTCATTTCCTGACACGATCACTAAACTTTACACTAACCCTGTCTCTTGCAACTGTCCTGCCTCTTATGCTAACTGAATACCTTATGCCGTGTCGAACTCAGGCCCTGAATTTAGTTCCAAGGCCGTGACACTCTCCCTAACTAAGGCCTAGACGGTCATCCTAAATCCGGCCCTGACACTGTCCCTAACTAATGCCCTAACACTATTCCTAACTCAGGCCCTGACACGGTACCTAACAGAGGCACAGATGCTAGTTCTAAGGGAGGCCCTGACACTGTCTAACTAAGGACCGGAATCTGTTCCTAATATAGGCCCTGCTACCAGCAATAGCTAAAATACGGACACTATTCTTAGCTAATATCCTGACCCATTCCTAACCAAGGTCCTGACACTGGCCCTAAGAAAGCCCTGTCGCTGTCCCTAAGTGAAGACCTGAGGCTGTGCCTAACTCAGGCCCTGAAGCTAGGCCTCACTGAGGCCTTGACACTGTGACTAACTCAGACCCTGATCATGTATTTAACTAAGACCCTATTGCTGATCCAACAAAGGCCCTGATCCTAATGGAGCTCCTACATCATGCCCTGACAGCGTCCCCAGCTAAGGAATTGACACTAGGCCTCATTCAGGCCCTGTCACTCTATGTCAGGATCTGATGCTATCCCTACCTGAAGCCCTGACACGGGTCATAAATAAGGCTCTGATACTCTCAGTAACTAAGGTCTTGACACTATCCATAGGTCATTTCCTGACATGATCCCTAAACTTTACCCTAACCATGTCCCTCGCAACTGTCCTGTCTCTTAAGCTAACTGAAGCCCTCGTGCTGTGAATACCTCAGGCCCTGAATTTAATCGCAAGGCCGTGACACTGTCCCTAACTAAGGTCTAGATGCTCGTCCTAAATCCGGCCCTGACACAGTGCCTAACTAAGGCATTATTGCTTCTGATGTATCAGCTATGAATTTTTTTTCCAATGGACTGGACACACTTACTAAAGTAAAATAAAAACATTATTTTTAAATGATATAAATAAATGAATAACTCTAAGAGATAGATTTAAGAGTGGATTTGGACCTGGCAGTTCTGGTGGCTCACTCTCTTGCAGTGTGGTCTGGTCTCTCTCCAATCCTTTGTCCTGTAAATGCCTTTGGGTGGCCCCATTCACAGGAACAGTCTCTCTCACTGCATCCAGGGCTTCCAGAAACTGCAGGCGACACTCACTCAATGTCCATTTTAACAGAAAAGAAGTGGTTCAGTTACGGTCAGTGATTGTGGTCACCCATCCAGGGCTTTGGCTGTCCTCCCTTGATGGCAGGAAGCTCTTCCACTAGCTAAAATAGCAACTTTGCTGTTGGTGGTAAACTCAAGGCTCTTGCTTTGGGCATCACATCCGAGGCTGGTCCTGATTGCCTGTGTACCTCAAAAGGCACACAGACTTCATTTGTGTCCCTGGGAAGTGGGAGCCCAGGAGTCACACCTGCCCTCTGACTGTATTAATCACCCATCTCCACAGAACACATCGGCTCATTTTCCTGTCTCTGCTCTCTCCTTTACAGAGAACAGAAACCAAATGGTAGGTGGTAAGGAAACGGTTACTCAATGGAACAGCGTCTCAAGGATTATTCTATACGGTAGAAGCCACAGTAGGCTGGCTTTCCGGAGAACACAGGGACTGGGTCCAGGATGCACATGGCTCCTGGAGACCACGCTGCCTCAGAGGGAAAACAACAGTTGGGAAGCCACTTGCTCCCATAACTTTGATTTTTCATGAGCGTGAATGTCAAAGGTTTGCAACAACCCGAAGGCCAAAGGATTGCAGGGCCACGGTCTGCTGTATGCTGAGGGTGGCCAGGGCCACACTCAATGTCTGGAGGGTTATTTCCTCTCAGAAGGCTGGGAGGCTATGAGGGAGGAGGCCCTTTTCTCAATCACGTGGATGTATGGAACTGAAACATCCCAAGGGGCTGTCTACACTGCCCAGGTAGCTGTTCAATTGCCCAGCAGCAAGGTCAGCTCAGTGACTGGCCACCGGGGCTTGACAGGGTCCAAGCAGGCCTGAGCTGGAGGAACACAGATGCCTGCCTGGGTGGTTAGCGGTCAAGGGATATTATGAGGTTTTATTATCTACTACTGTCCACTCAAATGGGACGAAGGATGCAGCCAATCCTGAAGGGCACCGCCAGCCCTCAAGAAGGCAGCACATGGGGGCTGGCAGCACTACAGCCTTGCATGCATGCCAACACGTCCCACTGAGCACACTGCGTGTCAGAGCTGGGCTGGAACCTGGGTCTATCCCCACACTCCCCATGTTGGAGGTGGGGACCTTCCCGACTTCTGAGGCCCTCCACAACCACAGACTGAGGTTAAGGTGGAGATGAAACAGTCAGCAACCAGAGCAGACATTCCTTTCATCTTCTTTAGAGTCCAGGATGCAGAGAGGAAGCACAGGTGGAGCAGAAAACCAACAGTCCAGCTGTACCCCACGTCACTTGCACCATGAGAGTCCTGTCCATCGTGGAGTCTCAGATAGACGAGAGAGCGGAAGTTGAAGCAGGCCCATTAGATCGTGAACACTAGGTGTGTAAAGTATGAGTACTTTCTGGTTTTCTTTTTATTTACAGGAATGTCCATTTTTCAATCATTAAGATATGCTATTAGTCAAATAAATAGATTAAAATTGTGTATACCATTTCACACGCCCCTCACTAAATGTGAATTCTGTAGAAGGTACACATCTTCTGAAATCTCTTCTTACAGGAGTCGTGGATTTAATTACTAAAAGCTGGCAGGAATCAACACAGGCGACTTTGCAGTATTAGGATTGCCTCGGTCCGTGGCTTGCTAGGCTGCAGTTCCTACTTTTCACCTCTGTGTAACATGCAGGTGGAGAA
>NW_021702482.1:0-1761 GCF_005190385.1 Monodon monoceros
TGTGTGTGTGTGATTGTGTGTGTGTGCTGGTATAGGCTGTGCATTGATTCACAGTACCATTTATGTGTGTTTGTGCTGGTGTAGGTTGTGCTTTGAGTTACAGTGAACCATGTGTATAAGTGTGTCTCTGCTTGTGCTGATATGGGCTGTGCATTGAGTCACATTGAGCCATCTGTGTGTGTGTGTGTGCTGGTATTTGCTCTGCATTGAGTCACATTAAATCGTGTGTATGTGTGTGGTTGTGTTTTTGTGATGGTAAAGGCTGTGCATTGAGTAACAGTGAGCCATGTGAAAGTTTATGTTTCTGTGTGTGCTCCTGTATGGGCTGTGCATTTTTTCACATTAAGTCGTGTGTGTGTGTGTTTCTGTTTGATGTTATTGGCTGTGCATTGAACCACACTGAGCTGTGTGTGTGTGTGTGTGTGTGTGCTGATATATGCTCTGCTTTGCATCACAGGCAGCAGGCCAACTCTTTGTGTGTGTGTGTGTGCAAGTATTGTTTAAGCACTGACTCACTGTAAGCCACGTGTGTGTGCCTCTCTGTCTGTCTGTGCGCCAATATTGGCTGTACATTGAGTCAAATTGATCCATGTTTGTGTATGATTTTGTGTTTTTGTGCAGGTATAGCCTGTGAATTAAGTCACAGCTTGCCGTGTGTGTGTGTGTTCTGTTTCAGGCTGTGCATTCAGAGTGAGAGTTGAATGTGTGCCTGTGTTCTGCTTTAGTGATGCATTGAGTTACACTTAGCTGAGAATACGTGTGTGTGTGTTTTTGAGTGTGTGTGTTCGTGCATAGGCTGTGCAATAAGTCAAACTGAGCCGTTTTGTGTGTGTCCGTGTCTGTGCATGTGCTGTTATAGGCTTTGCATTGAGTCACATTGATTCGTCTGTGTACGTGTCTATGTGTGCCTCTATAGGCTGTGCATTCACAAGTAGTGAACCGTGTGTGTGTGACTGTGTGCTGCTATAGGCTCTGCTTTCAGTCACTGTGAGCCATGTGTGTCTGTATCTGTGTGTGTCTATATACTGGTAGAGGCTGTACATTGAGTCACATTGATTCATGTGTGTGTGTGTTTGTGTGTGTTTTCTGATATAGGCTGTGCATTTAGTCTCTGTGAGCCATGTGTGTGCATTTGTGTGCTGCTATAGGCTGTGCATTCATTCACAGTGAGCCTCTTATGTGTGTGATTGTGCTGGTATTGGCTTTTCATTGAATCATGGTGAGCCATGTTTGTGAGTGTCTGTGTGCTAGTATACGCTGTGCATTGAGTTCTTGTGAGCCTTGTGTGTTTTTTTTTGTGTGGGTGCATGTCTCTATACTCGTATAGGCTGTGAATTGAGTCACAGTGAGCTACGCATATGTGTGTGTGTGTTTGTGTTCCAGTATAGGCAGTGCATTCTATCACAGTCACCCCTGTGTGTGTGTGTGCTGTTATAGGGTGTGCATTGAGACACAGTGAACCATGTGTGTGTGTGTATGTGTGTGCTGGTATAGGCTGCATATTGAGTCTAAGTGTGCAGTATGTGTGTGTGCTGCTGCTTTAGGCTATTCATTGAATCACAGTGGGCCGGGTGTATGCGTATGTGTGTGATTGTCGGCTGATAGAGGCTGTGATTTGAATAACAGTGAGCCATGTGAAAGTTTGTGTCTCTGTTTGTTTCTCTGGTTGTATGGACTGTGCACTGAGTCACATTAAACTGACTGTGTGTGTGTGTGCTGATATTGACTGTGCCTTGAGTTGCAATGAGCTTTTGTGTGTGT
>NW_021702483.1:0-1504 GCF_005190385.1 Monodon monoceros
TAAGACCCAACGGATCCCAGCGGGGAGAACAGGAGGCAGGAACAGCACGGTGAGGCCTCAGGGAAGAGGACACGGGCACGTGTGAGCGCCATGGAGGCAGGGACCTGTCTGCTGGTGGTCACCACTGGAGTCCTGAACCCGGAAGCGTGCCTGAGACGGAGAGGCTGTGCAACAGTTACTGAACGAATGAATGGGTGATCGAATGAACAAATGAACAGAGGCGGTATGCTTAAACTGAGGAGGGACTGGGCAGTGGGGTGGCGTACGTGACAGAGCACTGCATCAGGGTCAGAAGACTCAGCTCAAGTCCCTGTCCTTCCCACAGCCGGTGGGGCACACGCCTTGGCTACAGCCCTCAGATACAAGATGAGGGGTTTGAAGGAAGCGGCCCTGGCTCCTCCAAGAACAAAGCTGGAGGATTCAAGCCATGCGTGGTCTTGCCCGAGCCTGAGCTGCCGTACACGAAGACTCGGGGTCAAACTGAACGGTTCGCTCTCGTATTCCAAACGCACCCAGCACTTCCACTTCCGCAGCACTTTCCTCACATTCCCCCTTCTCAGCCCCAACACTGAGAAACCACGAGAAACGCTGGACCTAGGAGATGATGGACAAGGATAAAGAACCCCCAGGGTCGAGTGAGCCCTCCTCCTTTCTCTGAAGCCATCACCACATGAAAATGGTGCCTGGCGACCATCACTGTCTCCATTTTATGTGTCTCACATCTCCCAGACAAACTTGGTCTCCATCCACCATCCCAGCACACAGGAGGCCAAGAATCTACAACTATTACTTCATTTTACTGGATTTGAGTGGGAATAACTGAACTCAGGAAAATTTAGCTCTGCTTTTATGCCATCAGATTAATTTTACTGAATTTACTGGAAAGGCAGCCAATTAGCAAAAGGACCCAGGCTAGAAGCAGCTCACCGGGCTCACCCGGTGACCTTTAACATGTCACTTGACCCAACGGTTTATGCACTAGAACCTACCAGAGGTGAAACACAGTTTCCACTTACAAAATCAGAGCCAAAGGGAAGAAAAGGAAACTTAGAGATTTCCAAACATCCGAGAGCTATTTTTGGAAATGAATGACTTTTCCATTCACTCCTCTTAAAAAAAAGAAAAAAAAAAGAAAAGAAAGAAATATATTAGATGGAGAACAAACCCAGAAGTGGTTGTTATGGAAGAAGATTCTTACAGAAGCCCACTCCTTATAGCCTGAAAAGCAAGACACTCCCCCATGTATTCAGAGACTACCTATAATCTTAAAGAATGGAAAATGGAAAAATCATTATTTGCTTATCAGAAAGTTTATATAATCCCAAAATAGACTCTGTGGGGTAAATATAGTAAACCTCCTATTAATTAACACCGAATAAAGGTTCCAAGAAAGTAGCAATGATGCCATCTGCCCCTGTTATGTGGGGCTCCAACCTGGCAAATTCCGGAACCATGGATTTTCTCCTTAAAGCAACAGCCTGTTCAAAAGACTTTTAATATATCA
>NW_021702484.1:0-1169 GCF_005190385.1 Monodon monoceros
TATGCATCTACCACCACAATCAATTTTAGAACTTTCATCCACCCCCCAAAAGAAAGAGAATCTATTATAGGTCACTCACTCCCCCATTTCTCCAAACCCTAGGCAGCCACTAATATACTTTGTCTCTACAGATTTGTCTAGACTGGACATTGCATACAAATGGAATCATACAATTACTTAGCATGTTTTCAAGGTTCATCCATGTTGTAGCATGCATCAGTACGTGATTTCTTTTTATGGCTGAATAATATTCCATGGTGTAGATATTACTATGTTCCATTTATCCATTCACAGTAAATGGCCATTTGGGGTATTTCCACTTTAGGGCTCTTATGAATAATGCTGCTGTGGTTGGATTTACGTGCAAGTTTTGTATGCAGGTCTAGATTTGTTTTTTAAATTAACAGACTATTTTGGAGCCGTTTCTGGTTTACAGAAAAATTAAGCAGAAAGGACAGAGTTCTCATACCTCCTTACCTCTCTACCCAGTTTCCCCTATTATTAATATCTTACATTAGCGTAATACATTTGTTATAGTTAATGAACCAATATTGACACATTATTACTAACTAATGTCCATGGTTTACTTTAGACTTCACTCTTTGTTTTGTACATTATATGATTTTTGACAAATGTGCAATAGCCTGTATCCACCATTACAGAACCATACACAGGAGTTTCTCTGCCTTTAAAATTCCGGGCTTCACCCATCCTTTTCTCCCTCCCCACAACCTCTGGCAACCACTGATCTTTTGACTATCTCCACATTTTTGCCTTTTCCTAAATTTCATATAGCTGCAATCATATAATATGCATGTAGGCTTTGCAGATTGGCTTTTTTTCACTTAGCAATATGCATTTAAGCTTCTTCCATGTCTTTTCATGGCTACATAGCCTTTTCTCTTTATTGCTGAATGCTATTCCTTTGTACCGATATACCATAGTTTGTTTATCCATTCACCTATTGAAAAACATCTTGGTTGATTTCAAGTTTTGGCAATTATGAAAGAAACTGTTATAAACATCCATGTGCAGGTTTTTATGTGGATGTAACTTTTCAGTTCCTATGGGTAAATACCAAATAGCATGATTACTAGATCACTGTATGGTAAAAGTATGTTTAGTTTTGTAAGAAACTGCCAAGTATCCTCCTAGCAACAAATGAGAAT
>NW_021702485.1:0-1075 GCF_005190385.1 Monodon monoceros
TCACCCTAAAACGTTGTCGTACCCTAACCTGTACCCTAAACCGTCCCCGTCCCCTAACCCTAACCCTAACCCTAACACTTACCCTAAGTCTTACCCTAACCCGTCCCCTAATCCTAAACCCTACGCTAACACTAACCCATACCCTAACACGTATGCTCACCCTAAACAGCTGTTGTACCCTAACCTGTACCCTAAACTGTCCCCGTCCCCGTCCCCTAACCCTAACCCTAAACCTTACCCGAAGCCTTACCCTAACCCCTCCCTAATCCTAACCCGTACACTAACACTAACCTTTACCCTAACAAGTACTCTCTCCTTAAACCGTTGTCGTACACTAACCTGTACCCTAAACTGTCCCCGTCCCCTAACCCTAACCATTACCCTAACCCTAACACTTACCTGAAGCCTTACACTAACCCGTCCCCTAATCCTAAACCGTACGCTAATACTAACCTGTACCCTAACACGTATGCTCACCCTAAAGAGTTGTCGTACGCTAACGTGTACCCTATAACTTCCCCGACTCCGTCCCCTAACCATAACCCTAACCCTAACACTAACCCTTACCCGAAGCCTTACCATAAACCGTCCCCTAATCCTAACACGTACGCTAAGACTAAACCGTAACCTAACACGTACGCTCACCATACACCATTGTCATAGACTAACCTATACCCTAAACCGTCCCCGTCCTCTAAACCTAAACCTAACCCTAACCCTAACCCTAACGCGTACCCGAAGCCTTACCCTAACCCATCCCCTAATCCTAACCCGTACGCTAACACTAACCCGTACCCTAACACGTACGCTCACCCTAAAGCGTTGTCGTACACTAACCTGTACCCTAAACAGTCCACGTCCCCTAACCCTAACCATAACCCTAACCCTAACACTTACCCGAAGCCTTACGCTAACCCGTCCGCAAATCCTAGCCCGTACGCTAACACTAACCTGTACCCTAACACGTACGCTCACCCTAAACAGTTGTCGTAGCCTAACCTGTACCCTAAATCGTACCCGTCCTCTAAACCTACCCCTAACCCTAACACTAACCCTTACCCGAAGCCTTACCCTA
>NW_021702486.1:0-7134 GCF_005190385.1 Monodon monoceros
AAATTCTATGAAAAATATGTACACTTTCATTTATGCAAGATGAATAAATTCTGGATATATGCTGTACAACATACTGTATACAGATTGACAAATCTTATACAATACACTTAAAAATTTAAGAGGGTAGATGTCACGTTAAACGATACATAAAAACAGTTTAATGTAAAATAGATAACTAATAAGAACCTGCTGTATAAAAACTAAATTAAATTAAATTTTAAAAAAAAGAAAGTTTTTTCCACTGCAATTCACAGATGTAATCTTTATGAGGATTACATAATCATATAGATATATGTAAACATATATCATCACTATGTAAAAGAAGATGCATAGAGACATTTATTCTTAAGATCAAAAAGAAAGCTGGATGGTACTTAGTGACCACCTAGAGGGGTGGGATAGGGAGGGTGGGAGGGATACATAAGAGGGAGGGGATATGGGGATATATGCATATGTATAGCTGATTCACTTTGTTAAACAGCAGAAACTAACACACCATTATAAAGCAATTATACTCCAATAAAGATGTTTAAAAAAAAAGTAAAAGAAAATAAAATAAAGCTGGAATATTTTCATTGAGAAGTAGAGAACTTACTAAAAATAATCTTTGAAACTATGGAAATAACAGGAGGTTACGATTCTTGGATTGTAGCAAAATGAACAAAGGAAAACTGTTAAGCGTTGAGATCAGGGGGTAACAACATAAAGCCCTTGGCCTTTACTCTGAGTGTCATTCTGCCTGCTTGGATGAGAACAAATGGTGGGATAAGGATGGGTGAGAAGGAAGCAGGAATGATAGCTTGAACCAGACTAAAAGCAGTAGAGGTAGTCTGCTTAGAAATACCCAGCTAAGGGGATAATAAGTGACATCCAAATAAAGTTGCTGAATATGTAGTTTACTTTTTATAATTTTCTCTAAATTCCCCCTACTATTGTCCTCTTTTAATCATTTCCTCAAATAACCAGCGTTATGGTTATTTGTACCTAAGTCATTTAATGGACCTCCTTGAAGTAGGCACATGTTTGTCATGTCATTTGGAATTTATATGTGGTAGAAAAAAATATAAACCTTATATATTTTAATGTACTTATAAACAATGTTAAGCATATACATAATGTATAAATATGTATCTTATAATTCACTTATATTATATACCTATATGTACTGTGGATATGTTACTTATATATTTAATATATGCCTATCTATCTCATATATATATGGGTTATCTTTGTTGCCTTATTCAGACACAGCAGGGTAGTCCTGTTCTCTGTCTCTTTGGCAACCACTGGGAACTGGTAGGCCTGGTCAGTGAGTCCTCAGTGGCCTGTTACGACCCAGTTCTTGTGATCAAGACAGCCCCCTGCCTATCTTGGATGAGATGGCTTATCAAGGCATCCCAGAAGCCACTGGATCCTATTTTTTCTCTACCCTGCAGTTTTTCTCCTGGGGTAGAACGTGGTATACAAGACAGGCTTAGCCTGAACAGGGCCTCTACCATTTTGACCTCCCATGGATTCTCTGAACAGTCATGGAGGAGAAGATTAGGTACTTTCCCACCGAACAGACAGCACTGAAATCCTCCTCCAGTATTTTTTGGGTCAGATAACGGAGACTCTTTTCCTGGCAGCACACAGTTACGCCTTCAAAGCAGTCAGCTCTCCTCCGCTAGCACATTCCCAATGGTACAATCTTGGACCTCTCCTCTTGCCAAATCATGGGATCCTTCTCATACAGCTATGCCCTGGAGTACCCCAGTGGCTGATATTTCTGATCCTTCTGTTCTTTCCGGACCTCAGAACACTCCAACACCTGATATACCTACACCCTGGAACCTTCCTCACAGAGACGCAATGAAATATAAGTATCAAACTATGACAGATTCACTAAGATCCTGGGTTAAACCTTTAGGTGGTATAACCGGGCTTCATACTCCACAGTTAGGTAATGCTGGTGGATCACATGTTCTGTTTTCAAGTGACATAGGTGGATCAAAAGTTCATTCTGAGATTAGTACTGTTCAGTCTCAAGTTCAGTCTAGTAAGGCTCCTTTCCATGGTCAACTTCTAGCTAGACCCTGGCTAGAAATTACACCTGGTGTTGGACCCTGGACCCATTTTGTGCCTGATAAAACAGGAATAGTTATGCAAATTCAATCTAGTGAGGAGAGTGTTAGAACCCAAACACATCATGTAGCTGATAGAGTTGATGCTGTTGTTAAACCAGTAACTTATAACTTGCAACGATGGGTCCCTTTAATTGTTAATAAAATTGGATTCTGGGCTCATTCCATACTATATGAAGAGAGATCCCAATATCCTATGGTAACTGATACCTTGGAACCCTGGTTTCAGCCTGTCTTAAATATAGTTAAGTCCCAAGGACCTATAGAAAAGACAGAAGAATACAGGCTTCTCCCTGAATCTAAGTCAACTCAATTTTGGACTGCATCAACTCTTAATAGGAACTTTACTTGAGCTCCATCTGCAGTCAACACAATTACATCTTTGGCCCAGTATAAGACAAGTACGATCAGATCCTTAAGTCAAATGGGTAGAAGGAGTCCATTGAATAAACATGACACTATATAGTCAAACCCCAGATGCAGACTAAAGATACAACATGGCTTTTGGTTCATACAGTTACTAAGGTAAATGATCCTTTAATCCACTCTGAAGTTGGTACAATCAGACCGTGACCTCAGCCTGAAGCTGACATTGTCCAAACTTGGACCCAGTCAGGAACGCAATCAGCAAGACCTTTGACCCAATTAAAAGCTGATACAACCAAACCATGGTTACAGACTAAAGGAAGCAGACCCTGGATTCAGACTAAATTCCAAATTGTCATACCCAGAACTCAGACTGAAGAAGGTAAAGATAGACATTGGATTCAGCCAGAAGCAGATGCAATCAAATATTGGACCCACACTGAAACTGAAGCAATCAGACCCTGGAACCATCCTGAAGCTGGTACAGCCAGATCTCGGTTCTGGACAAAACCTGACCAAATGGGAGCGAGGACCCAGGCAGACTTTAAAACACTCCACTCTTGGACTCAGCCTGAAGTTGACGTGGTTAGACCATGGATTCAGTCTGAAGCTGGTAGTATCAAGCAATGGACAAAGCCTGAATCATCTACATTCAGACTCATGACACAGTCTAAAGTTAATACAGTCACAGCATGGACTAGGCGTGAAGCTGATGCTGTCAGACTTTGGCTGCAAACACAAACTGATAAAATCAGAACCTGGAGCCAACCTGAATCTCCGACAGTCATTTCTTGGTCTGAGCCTGAATCTGATAGAGTCAGACCTTGGTTGAATACTCAAATGGATACGTGCAAACCTTGGATCGAGACAGAATTTGAAACAGCCCACTCCTGGGCCCAATCTGAAGGTGATCTAGCCAGATCCTGGACTCAGTTTGAAGCTGAAAATGTCAAACACTGGTTCCAGACTCAAATGGAGACAGTCACACTGTGGACAGAGCCAGTAATCAAAACATCCCACCACTGGATACGGTCCACAAAGGAAAATAGTCAAGCCCTGGAACCAACCCGATAAGGTGGAAACTTGGATACAACATGATGCTTTTACGGTCAGGCCCTGGGATGAGTTTGAAGGTGATAAAGATAGATTGTGGACTCAGTCTGAAGGTGACACGATGAGACCCTGGATTCAGTCAGTTATTGCTATAATCAACCCTGGGGCAAAAAATGAAGCTGGTACATTAACGCTCTGGACCCAGGCTGAATCTCCAAAAGTAAATCCCTGGGCACAATCTGAAACTGAAACAGTCACATTGTTGACCCAGGGTGAAACTGCAGCAGTAAATCACTGGACAGAAATAACTGATACCATCACACCACAGGTAAAGACTGAATTTCCAGGAGTAACGTCCTTGACACATCTTGTGTCTAATACAGTCACACCATGGACTCAGGCTGAATCTCTAGCAGTAAACCTCTGGACTCAGCCTATAACTGATACAGTCACACAGTGCACTCAGGGTGAACTTTCAGAAATAAATCCATGGACAAAAACTATAGCTGACACATTCACATGGTGGACCCAGGCCGAATCTCTAGCAGTAAATCCCTGGGTGCAGTCTGACAATGATACTGTTACACCGTGGACGCAGACTGACTCCCTCACAGCAAATTCTTGGACACAGCCTCTACCTGATACACTTACACAGTGGACCCAGGGCGAACCTTCAGAAATAATTCCCTGGACAAAAGCTGAAGCTGATGCTACACCTTGGATTCAGGCTGAGACCCCAGCAGTAAATCCCTGGACACAGTCTGAAACTGACATAGTCACAGTATGGACTCAGGCTGAATCTTCAGCAGTAAATCCCTGGACAGACACTGCAGCTGGAACAGTTCCTCAGTGGACAAAAGCGGAATCTCTAGCAGTAAATTCATGGACACAGCCTGTAGTTGATATAGTCACGCGGTATACTCAGGCTGATTCCCCATCATTACATTTCTGGACATTGTCTGAAGTGGGTACAGTCACAACCTGGACCCCAACAGAATCTTTAGCAGTAAATTCCTGGAGGCAGTCTGAAACTGGCAGTTATCTCAACAGGGACCAATAAAGTAAATCTAGAAATAAATCCCTGGATACGATATGAGACTGATACAGTCACAGCTTGGAAGAAACTCCGCAGGCAGGCAGAAACTCCGCAAGTAAACACCTGGACACACGCCGTAGCTGATGCAGCTCCATCATGGACTCAGGCTGACTCTTCAGCTGTAAATCGCTGGATGGAGGCTGAAACTGATACAGTCACAGCATGAACTCAAGTTGAATCTTTAGCGAATCCCTGGACAGAGACTGTGTCTTCCACAGTCATACCATGGACCCAGGCTGATTCTCTAGCAGTAAATCCATGGACACAATCTGCAACTGATGTAGACATGCTATGGACCCAGGCTGATTCTCTAGCAGTAAGTCCCTGGACAGCGCCTGCATCTGACAGTGTTATACAGTGGATCCAAACTGAACTTCCAACAGAAAATCAGTGGACAGAGAATGTATCTGATACAATCGTATAATTTACCTAGGCTTAATTTCCTGCAGTAGAGACCTGGACACATCCTCTGGCTGATGTGGTAACACCATGGACTCAGGATATCCCTTTGCACAACCTATATCTGACAAAGTCACACTATTTACTCAGGCTCTTACGCCAGAAGTAAATCCTCGGTCAAGGCCTGAGGCTGATACAGTCACACCGTGGATCCAGGTTGAATCTGCAGAAGGAAATGCCTGGACAGAGGCTGGTTCTGAAACATGCACACCATGGATCATGGAATTTAAACCCTGGATAGAGACTGTATCTGATATAGTCACACCAGGAACCAAGTATGATTTTTCAGAAGCAAAACTTGGGACACTGCCTGAGGCAGGTACATTTGAACTGTGACTCAGTCTGAATCTTCAGCAGGAATTCCCTGGACAAAGGCTGTACCTATTGCAGTCACACAGTGGACCCAGGCTGAATCTCCAGCAGTAAATCCCTGGACACAACCTGCAGCTGATACAGTCACAAAGTAGACACACAGACTAAATCTCCATTAGTAAATATGTGGACTCAGGCTCCATTTCCAGTGGTAAATACCTGGACACAGTCTGAATCACTACCAGTAAATATTTTGACAGAAACGGAATCCCTAGCTCTAAATCCACCAACACAGCCTGAGGCTAGTACAGTCACATTGTGGATCCAGGCTGAATCCCCATCAGGAAATCTTTGCATACAAGCTGTAGCTTCCAGAGTCATACCATGGGCCCAGGCTGAATATTCAGCAGTAAACCCACTGACACAGGCTGTAGCCAATGCACTCACACTGCGGACCCAGGCTGAATCTCTAGCATTGCATCCCTGGCCAAAGTCTATGGTGAATACAATCACAGAATGGGCCCTGGATGCATTTGCAGAGACCGTGTTGGGGGCTCTACACTTTCAGCGCGTGAACTCGTGTCTCTTTCTCTGACTGCGGCCGGGAGCCCCTCTGTCAGATATCCCGCCTCGCTGCCTGTCTAAAGCGATCACATCCTCCGGTCCCTATGCCCTTCTCTCCTGGCACGTCTCTACCCGGTGCCGCTGGGGGCACATTCTCTCTGTGTATCACACAGAACCTGAAGGAGGTCTGCCCCAGGTGACACTGACAGGGCCCCTGGCTTCTAAGTCAGGCTCTTCGGTGTCACCTGGCCAACCCGTTACCAGGGGGTCAGCAGACCTACAGCCGAGCGGTAGGCTCGGCCAACACAGAGCTACCGAGAGGAACGGAAAGGTAGCCTTGTGTTTGACGAAGTCAGTGAGGCCCCGAGTGGGCAGAGGGCCTCGCGGTGAATGAAGAGGGTGCTGCTCTCTGCACCAGGGACGGGTTGACGCTGGCCCCCGGGGCAGGCAAGATTCCCAGGGTGGCCATCAGGGTGGGGGCTCTGTGCGTGTTTAGCAGTAAACAGTAGGGCAGACGGGAAGGGAGCTCACCTCTTCTTTTCAGCCTCACCTTCAGAGCCTAATTTCTTCACCCAAGTGCTGGATCCATCTTCAGGACATTGTAGCACACACGTAGCCACGACCTGCTTCCCAGTGGCCTCCCACAGCTGCCTGAGGGGGAAAGAGAAACCAGCTGAGGGCAAACACCTACAGAGCAAAGGGAGCCCTGGAGCACCTCTCTAAGCAGACGGCCCGGGGACACGCGAACCAACCTGAGAGCTGCAGGAAGAGGAAAGCGTGTCCCAAGTCGGCTGGGCCCCTAGCACCTTGTCTTCCTGCATGGCGCCACAGACAGGGGCACGGGGAATGGAATCGAGCCTGCGTGCTCCCCACGGTCACCCTGTCGAAGGCAACCGGGAGGAAACAGAACACAGGTGCACGTGACTCAGCCTCCCACTGCGCCCACTTTCAACCACACCGTCCCGTAGGCAGGGCAATCGTTCCAAGAACAACCCGTGGAGCTAAATGTGCACGTGGGCTAGATCCACAGAGGGGAGGCGGGGGACAGAAAACAACTGGGACAGTAAACAAGGGGGCGCTGACCAAAATCTTTTCTCCTGGAAACACGTACCTGTAGAGTTCTGCACAGGTACCTGCCCGTGTGTGGTGTGGGGGGGGGGG
>NW_021702486.1:7234-8463 GCF_005190385.1 Monodon monoceros
GGGGGTGGCACGTGTGTGCACGTGCGTGCTCAGGAATAGGCACGACTACTGTCATGCCTGCGTGGACGTTGGGATGGACGCGGGGACGTGGAAAAGCTTAAAGAGCTTATAGAACGTACGTAAACTGTGGGCCAGTTGAAGCCCCCAGGCCAGGGAATCCAGCCCAGAGATACCACCCGTGGAGCAAAGTGTAAGTGGCATCACACACCAGCACCCTCGACCAGGGGCTGAGACTAGAGGGAGGAAGAAAGCACCTGTGGAGGGACAGGGAGGATGCAAAGTACATGAGAATCATAACGGGCCCGATGCCCAGGCCCAGAAGAGGAAAGACCCACCCCCCACCCCCCCAGCCCCACTCCCATCTCAGCTACAGCCACCTTTATCTCCTTCTCCAGTGCACGGGCAACCTTTCCCCCCACCCCTGTGTAGGCCCTTGAGAAACACCTGGCCTTTTTTTCATAAGGTTTGGCACACCGAGGCATAACCGACTGCCTCACACTGATTTTGCTGGTTTAAGACATCACTCTAATTTTCTGACAACTCTTGTGGCTCAGGATTATGGCCGTGATGGCTTAGCTTGATTCCACCCCTGCTCCCCTGTCCCACAAGACTGGGGCGAAGGGCTGGGCCGGGATGTGATCTCATTTGGAAGGTGGACAAGGGCAGAACCACTTTCACAGGGCATCCTTAGGGTCGGCAAAATTCACATCCTCGGGTTGGCAGTGGTGAAGGCATGCGTGCGTGCGTGGTGGCCCTTGACTGGGTGCAGTCCTCAGCACCTCAGTGTGTGGGCATGTGTCCAAATAAAGTTTCTGGCGTTCCCCAGTGCCACCAAAGCGTGTCGTCCCTCTCTCGGTCTCTCAAAACACAGGATGGCCGAGTCAACTTCGTCTTGTGCCATGTGTCAATGTCCGTTCCCGGAGGGACGCTTGTCACCTTATGTTGGCTAGCAGAAAGGCAATTTTTGCCTGCCACTCAAGCGTTTGAAAGGCACTATGCAAACGTGTGGTCACACAAACTCCGAGGACCCGTGGGTGCCAATCGCAGAGGAGGAGAGGTCTTTTGGTGCCAGGCAAGGTAGAATTTCTCGGAGAGTTTAAGTATCCAGAGGGGATCCCAGGAGAGTGGGCCACAGAGGGAGGGAGCAGATACATACAGAAACAAGAACGCGCACGCACACACCACACACACACAGAAAGACAGAGGGGAGACAGACACTCAGACGGAGC
>NW_021702487.1:0-1776 GCF_005190385.1 Monodon monoceros
GAGAACACTGAGACCTTAAAGCCTTAAGGCACTCGGCCGGGGTCACCGAGCTGGCAGGAGTCCTAGGCCGCACGCCCCATCTAGTGCACACACACCCGGGCACTGTGCACTGGTTCTAGTGCCCACCCTCCACCTTTAACCATTTAAAACCCCGCTTCTCAGCACCCACACGAGGGCCCCTGGAAGCGGGAAGTACAAACCTGTCTCGAGAAGCCATGGCTGGAAGAAGCTCTGGATACAGATCAGGGGCAGAGGGTGCTCAGGAGTGGCACCCAGTCTACCCCACGGAGGCGGTCAGAGTTAAGTCCAGCAGGCCCTCCCTCAGGGAAGTGTGCACGAAGGGCAGAGGCACTGAGTCCTGCAGCGCGCACAGGTCCTCAGAGCACAAGAAGGAGTCGGCCGCGCTGTCCGGGCGCAGCTTCACTGAGTGATCATGGCCTGAGCGTGGCCTCAGGGACGCTGGCTGCAGCCAGGATACTCACACCCACCTGTGGGCCCCGGCTCGCCTCCCGGCCCCTCGGGCGCCCACCGCCCGGTGGCTGCAGCCCTGCATCGTGCGCAGGATTGGCGTCGCAGCCAGAAGACATAGGGCCACGGGCCCCAGCTAGGCCTGGCCCTCCATGCCGCGCTCCGGAGCCCACGTGTGGCCTGGTGTTGGCGCGGGCATCAACGCCCTCCCGAGCCGCGGAGTTGTGGTTTAAGCCTCCGGGCGGGCCCGTGGGGGCGTGGCTCGAGGACTTCTGCGCACTTGCCGTGCGTCCGCATGCAGACGCGCCTCCCATGACGACGCGGCCTGAGGAGCAGTGTTGGCAGCTTTGAGACTACGGCAGTGCGAAAGGTAGGAGGTGTGGAAAATTTGGGGTTTCCAAAAAGCGTTTGCTGACTGATCCAAACAAAAGTGAGACATGGTTGTATCAGCGCATTTTAAAAGTAGTTAAACTCCTGCAAAGTGTCTGTGCTTGCCCCGCCCAGGAGAGAGTGTGAACTCCGTGAGAGACACAGGAAAGGCTGAGTGAACGTCTGCCTGTGGTCCCTTAGCTGGTGCACAGGTGTGTGAATTTCTGCAGAGAGCTCTTAATTTCTGTCGTTTCTGCTGACTTGACACGGTGGTTGGCAAACGGTGATGTGTTCCGTGCATTCAGGACATGATCGTGGTTACTAATAATCACTTTGTTTTGTACTGACACCTCCACAGAGAATTTACTACTGAATATCCACTTTACAGAAGAGAAACTGAGGCGTAAGAAGTGAAGTGACTGAGTAAGAGGAAGGACTCAGACAATTGGTGTTAGTAAATTAACCCTGCAAGGAGGCCGTTAGCCTGCGGTGGCTCTAGCGATGCGGCCGCCTACTTAAACCAATCAAAATCTAAGCCTGTCAACGCCTCAGGGTGACGAACACCGCTGAGGACACCCAGTCACAAACCACCAACTAGGCGTTAAAGCCGTAGCAAATCAGTCATTTCCTTGCTTTGCTGCTGCCCTTTTAAAATAAACATCTCTGCAGCTCCTGTGGCTGGAGTGCTCCTCACCTCTTCCGCTTTGTGGTGCCTGAATTGAATCTATCTTTGTGCACATAAAGTGTTAAAATTTTAAATATGCCTCAGTTTGTCTTCTAAGATTGGCCGTAGAAGTTGGATTTGTGTCCAGTTTCTAGAACAGTGGTCGTCCTCTGGTCAGGCCTTAGGCGTTACGTGTACAATATTCCTCTTCTACAACCACCTTCTGGGTGCCTCCACCCACTACCAGCTCCCACGCATCAGTTCCCCTAGATGTG
>NW_021702488.1:0-2484 GCF_005190385.1 Monodon monoceros
GCCGGTCCTCCCCGGAGCGCATCCAGAGTGCTGTGTGGCCAGAAGCAGGCGTGGGGTGGAGGAAGGGGCCCAGAGCTGCAGGGGGTCTCGGGTTCTGCCCGGAGGGCTGTGGGGCGGGGTCTCGGGAGGGGGTGTGAGCCGCTGTGTGCAGTGGGCACCGCCAGGCGCTCCCTGCCCCAGCAGGTGGGTGGGGGTAGACTGGGCGTCGGCATCAGGGTGGAGCAGTGGTCCTTGGGTCCCCTGAGCAGGCCCCCAGTCACTGGAGGGCAGAGTGACCCTGGTTAGCCAGGTGGGCTTGAGGCTCACCTGGAGGGGTCCAGGCTGGCCACGCCTCCGGGCAGGGTCACTGGCGCTGGGGCCGCCACCCTCTGGCATGTTCCTTGCTCGTGGCTTCTGGTCTGCTGCCATGTGCACCCTGCCCAGCCCGGGGCCTGCCCGGACACCCGGCCTCACTGCTCTCGAGACGCCTGGCAGCCACGCCTGGGGTCCTGTCCCACCCGCGTCTTCCCCAAGCGGCTTCCCTGACCGCCCGCTGCACCGTCTGCCGTCTTGCGGCCGCCCTGCCGGTGTCTTAGAAAGTGGGGATACTTGTGTCAAAAACACAGGGCCGGCACCGTGGGCCGCCCAGCGCAGACCGCAGGCCGGGCTCCCCCCGCGGCCTGGCTCGGCGCCCTTAGCCTCCCGATGTCTCTTGGGAGGAGAGGAGCCATCCATTCAGCCCGTTTAAGCTCCTCTACAGGGAGGGACGTGGGCTTCCCTGTGCTTCTGACCTCTCAATGCAGCTTCGTTCCCATCTTTCCTGTCCTGAAACAGTGAAAGTCTGGCGTTTGTGCTTTTCTCTAAAAATGGTGATTTCCTTGCTGAGCACCCTGCCAACTCATGGGCCTGGGGCGCCCATGCTCGGGGCTCTGCTTGGGCCGTGTGTGTGGTGGGGGGGCAGGGAGCACAGCAAGCTGTCCCGCAAGGAAGGCGTAACTTCTGCGCCCGGGCCGCTGGGCTGGACCTCCTGCCCCCAGGGCGCCGGGGCCGCAGTGCACAGCAGGACGGCCCCCGCAGGCCTTCCGGTGGTCCCTGGGCTGGGCCTGGGACACGGCCCTCGTCCTCAGCTCTGTGTGAGAGCAGCCGGGGCTGTGCTGACCTCGGGCACGTGGGCATGCGGGCCTCCTGTGCTTCCGACAAGGGAGAAGGAGCCCAGGGGCCCCAGGCAGCAACAGGCCAGGCCTTGGAGGAGACTGAGCGGGGCAGGGGTGGGGCGGTCCCTGGGCCCCGAGCCACCCAGCAGAGCCCGTCTCCCCGCTGCATGGCAGCCACAGCCCCGTGCTCCCGATGCCCCATCCTCTCCCTGCTGCCCGCGAGGGCCTCCTCAGACCCCGAGGTCACACGGGTGCCAGTGGCAGGGGCTAGTCCCAGGTTGGCGCGGGGACAGTGTCCTTACAAGGGCTGGGGTTGCCCCGCCATCCACCTCTCTGGCTGTGGGAGCTGGTGCTGGGGTTGCCTGGTCAGCCCGGCTGTGCTGTTGCAGGTTGACAAGTACGCGGCTTAGAGGCACCCCTGCGGTGTCTGCCAGCACGCGGCCCTGCCACTGCTCACACGGGGCAGTGTCCTCCTGCCGTGCCGGTCCCGGCGCCTTTGTCACCTCTGGGTGCCAGGCTCCATCCCCAGACGGGAGGGGTGAGCCCCACTGGCAGGCGAAGATGCGCAGCTCCAGAGGAGGTGCTGTGCTGGGTCTCGTGCTGGGCCCCCTCCTTCCTCACTTTTGCCCCACCCCACAAGCACATGCACACACACACGTGCGCACATGCACACACACACGTGCGCACACACACACGCACATAGGCACCGCCAGAGACAGGCTTTCCTGTACCGTCTGGCGGAGACATCGGCAGTGGGCGCTGCGGGCAGCAGGGCCTCTGGGGTTCCTCTGACAGCCTGAGCAGCCCCAGCGTGCGCGGCAGTCGTGGAGTGTATTTAGGTTTTCCCTGGGGAATGAGGCTGCACTGTCACAAGATGGCGGAACGGACGAGGCTCTCTGACTGTGTTGGGTGCAGTGGGGAGCACAGAACTGCATGGACAGAGGCCACGGTGCCTGAGTATCAGAGCGGCTTCGGGAGGCAACCTCTGAGCTGGGTGGGTGCTGGGGACAGGGAGGTGGGGGCAGCCTGGGGCGGCCTCTTCACGGACCGTGCCCCCCAGGTCTGTGCCCCATGGACCCGTGTGTCTCCAGCCTCCCACACCTGGTCACCACCCCAGACAGCTGGTGGGTCACAGACCTGGGGGCGCATGGACCTGGGGACACAGACCTGGGCGAAACCTGGTGGGTAGAGACCTGGGGAGCATTGACCTGGGGGGCACAGACTGGGGGCATAGACCTAGGGGCACAGACCTGGGGGTGCACTGACCTTGGGGGGCACAAACATGGGGGTAGAGACCTGGGGGTCACAGACCCGGGGGGCACCCGTGCCCGGTGGGCGGGCCACACCGCGG
>NW_021702489.1:0-9505 GCF_005190385.1 Monodon monoceros
CATGTTCTTGGATTGGAAGAATCAACATTGTGAAAATGACTCTACTACCCAAAGCAATCTACAGATTCAGTGCAATCCCTATCAAACTACAACTGGCATTTTTCACAGAACTAGAACAAAAAATTTCACAATTTGTATGGAAACACAAAAGACCCCGAATAGCCAAAGCAATCTTGAGAACGAAAAACGGAGCTGGAGGAATCAGGCTCCCTGACTTTGGACTATACTACAAAACTACAGTAATCAAGACAGTATGGTACTGGCACAAAAACAGAAATATAGATCAATGGAACAGGATGGAAAGCCCAGAGATAAACCCACGCACATATGGTCACCTTATCTTTGATAAAGGAGGCAGGAATGTACAGTGGAGAAAGGAGAGCCTCTTCAATAAGTGGTGCTGGGAAAACTGGACAGCTACATGTAAAAGTATGAGATTAGAACACTCCCTAACACCATACACAAAAATAAGCTCAAAATGGATTAAAGACCTAAATGTAAGGCCAGAAACTACCAAACTCTTAGAGGAAAACATAGGCAGAACACTCTATGACATAAATCACAGCAAGATCCTTTTTGACCCACCTCCTAGAGAAATGGAAATAAAAACAAAAATAAACAAATGGGACCTAATGAAACTTCAAAGCTTTTGCGCAGCAAAGGAAACCATAAACAAGACCAAAAGACAACCCTCAGAATGGGAGAAAATATTTGCAAATGAAGCAACTGACAAAGGATTAATCTCCAAAATTTACAAGCAGCTCATGCAGCTCAATAACAAAAAAACAAACAACACAATCCAAAAATGGGCAGAAGACCTAAATAGACATTTCTCCAAAGAAGATATACAGATTGGCAACAAACACATGAAAGAATGCTCAACATCATTAATCATTAGAGAAATGCAAATCAAAACTACAATGAGATATCATCTCACACCGGTCAGAATGGCCATCATCAAAAAATCTAGAAACAATAAATTCTGGAGAGGGTGTGGAGAAAAGGGAACACTCTTGCATTGCTGGTGGGAATGTGAATTGGTACAGCTACTATGGAGAACAGTATGGAGGTTCCTTAAAAAACTAAAAATAGAACTACCATATGACCCAGCAATCCCACTACTGGGCATATACCCTGAGAAAACCATAATTCAAAAAGAAAACCATGACTCAAAAAGAGTCATGTACCACAATGTTCATTGCAGCTCTATTTACAATAGCCAGGAGATGGAAACAACCTAAGTGTCCATCATTGGATGAATGGATAAAGAAGATGTGGCACATATATATACAATGGAATATTACTCAGCCATAAAAAGAAACGAAATTGAGCTATTTGTAATGAGGTGGATAGACCTAGAGTCTCTCATACAGAGTGAAGTAAGTCAGAAAGAGAGAGACAAATACAGTATGCTAACACATATATATGGATCTTAAGAAAAAAAAATGTCATGAAGAACCTAGGGGTAAAACAGGAATAAAGACACGACTTACTAGAGAATGGACTTGAGGATATGGGGAGGGGGAAGGGTAAACTGTGACAAAGCGAGAGAGAGGCATAGACATATATACACTACCAAACGTAAGGTAGATAGCTAGTGGGAAGCAGCCGCATAGCACAGGGAGATCAGCTTGGTGCTTTGTGACCACCTAGAGGGATGGGATGGGGAGGGTGGGAGGGAGGAAGACACAAGAGGGAAGAGATATGGGAACATATGTATATGTATAACTTATTCACTTTGTTATAAAGCAGAAACTAACACACCATTGTAAAGCAATTACACTCCAATAAAGGTGTAAAAAAAAAATTCATATGGTACCATGAATAGCCAAAGCAATCTTGAGAAAGAAGAGCAGAGATGGAGGCATCACACTTTTGGATGTCAAATTATATTACAAAGTTATAGTAATCAAAACAGTAGCGTACTGGCATAAAAACAGACCATAGACCAATGGAACAAAAAGAGAGTTCAGAAATAAACCCACATATATATGGTCAAGTAACCTATGAAAAGGGTGCAAAGAATACACAATGGGGAAAGAATAGTCTCTTCAATAAATTATGTTGGGAAAACTGGATATCCACAAGCAACAGAATGAAATCAGATCCTTATCTTACACCATATGCAAAATCAACTCAAAATGGATAAAAGACTTAAATGTAAGACCTGAAGCCACAAAACTCCTAGAAGAAAACATAGGGGAAAATCTCCCTAACATTGGTCTTGGCAATAATTTCTGGATGACACCAAGAGCGCAGGGCAACAAAGATAAAAATAAAGTAGGACTACATCAAACCAAAAAGCTTCTGCACAGCAAAGGAAACAATTAACAAAATGAAATGACAACCTACTGGATGGGAGAAAATATTTGCAAACCATATATCTGATAAGGGGTTAACCTCCAAACTACACAAGGAAAAAGGAACTCATATAACTCAACAGCAAGAAAAAAAAAATTCAATTTGAAAACAGGCAAAGGTCTGAATAGACATTTTTCCAAAGAAGGCTAGCAAATGGCCAACAGGTACATGAAAAGGTGCTCAACATCACTAATGACCAGAGAAATGCAAATCAAAACCACAGTGAGATACCACCTCACACCTGTTAGGAGTATTAACAAAAAGACAAGAGATAACAAGCAACGGTCAGGATGTGGAGTAAAGGGAACTCTTGTATATTGCTGGTATGTAAATTGGTGTAGCAACTATGGAAAACAGTATGGAGGTTCCTCAAAAAACTAAAAATAGAACTACCATATGATCCAGCAATCCCACCTCTGTGCATATCCAAAGGAAATGAAATCAGGATCTTGAAGAGATATGCACTCCAATGTTCACTGAAGCATTGTTCACAATAGCAAGATATGGAAACAACCTAAGTTTTGATGAATGAATGAAGAAAATGTGATATATATGTGATGTATATATGTGTACATATGTATATGTGTGTGTGTATACACACACACACAGGAATACTATTCAGCCATAAAAAAGGAAATCCTGCCAGTTGTGACAACATGGATGAAACTGGAGGACATCACGCTAAGTAAAATAAGCCAGACACAGAAAGCAAATACTGTACGATCTCACGTCTATGTGGAATCTTAAAAACTCAAACTCAAAGCCATAGGGTAGAGCAGTGGTTACCAGGGGCGGAGGTAGGGAAAATCAGGACGGGTTGGTCAAAGGGTACAAACTTTCAGTTACAAGATGAGCAAGTTCTGGGCATCTAATGTACAGCATGATGACTATAGTTAATAATACTGTTTTGTATACTTGAAATTTGATAATAGAGTAGATCTTAAGTGTTCTTGCCAAGCCAAAAAAAAAAAAAGGTAACTATGTGAAGTGATGGATGTGTTAACTTGCTTGATTGCAGTAAGCATGTCACAATGTATTTATACATCAAAACCTGATGTTGCACACCTCAAATATATGCCATTTTTATTTGTCAGTTATACCCTAATAAAGTTGGAGAGATCAAAAAACATATATACATATATATATAGCTTTCTTCAATAAAAGTACAAAATATTCAGGAATAAATTTAACAAAATAAAGTGCAATGAAAACTACAAAACTGTTAAAATAAATTAGAAAAGATTTAGATAAATTGAATTATATCCCAGTTCCTTGTTTAGAGGACTTAATATTGTTAAGATAACAATATTCCCCAAGTTGATCTACAGCTTCAGTGCAATCCCTATCAAAATCCCAGCTTGCTTTTATTTTTTGCAGAAATTGACAAGTTGACCCTATAATTTATATGAAAATACAATAACACAAAATAGCCAAAACATTCTTGAAAAATAAAGAACAAGGGCAGATTCACACTTCCCAATTCAAAACTTACTATAAAGTTACAGTAATCAAGACAGTGTGGGACTGACAAAAGATACACATATTGGTCAATGGAATAAAATTGAAAGTCCAGAAATAAACCCTTACATCTATGGTGAATTCACTTTTTACCAAGATGCCAAGACAATTCAATGGAGAAAGAATCTTCTTTTTAACAAATGGTTTCAGGACAACTGGATATTCATATGCAAAAGAATGGATTTGTATCCCCATATCACACCATACATAAAAATTAGCAGAATGGATCATAGGTCTAAATGAAGACTCAAATGACAAATTTCTTAGAAGAAAACATAGGGGTAAAATTTTGTGACTTTAGCATAGGCAACAGTCTTTTAGATATGGTACTAAAATCACAAGCAACAAAAGAAAAACAAATATATATATATATATATAGGGCTTGCTCAAAATTAAAAACTTTGGTGCTTCAAATATAACCATAAAAAAGTGAAAAGACAACCCACCAAAGCAACAAAATATCCAGCCCCTTATCAGGAGGTATGAAGACATACAACTCAATAATGGAGAGAAATACTTTCTGGAGGACTTCCGGGAAGATGGCGGAAGAGTAAGACGCGGAGATCACCTTCCTCCCCACAGATACACCAGAAATACATCTACACGTGGAACAACTCCTACAGAACACCTACTGAACGCTGGCAGAAGACCTCAGACCTCCCAAAAGGCAAGAAACCCCCCACGTACCTGGTTAGGGCAAAAAAAAAAAATAAACAGAGACAAAAGGATAGGGACGGGTCCTGCACCAGCGGGAGGGAGCTGTGAAGGAGGAAAAGTGTCCACACACTAGGAAGCCCCTTCGCGGGCGGAGACTGCGGGTGGCGGAGTGCGGGAGCTTCGGCGCCGCGTAGGACAGCACAGCAACAGGGGTGCGGAGGGCAAAGCGGAGAGATTCCAGCACAGAGGATCAGGGCCGACCGGCACTCACCAGCCGAGAGGCTTGTCTGCTCACCCGCCGGGGCGGGCGGGTCTGGGAGCTGAGGCTCCGGCTTCAGTCGGGAGCACCGGGAGAGGACTGGGGTTGGCGGCGTGAACACAGCCTGTAGGGCGTTAGTGCACCGCGGCTAGCCGGGAGGGAGTCCGGGGAGAAGTCTGGACCTGCCGAGGAGGCAAGAGACTTTTTCTTCCCTCTTTATTTCCTGGTGCGCGAGGAGAGGGGATTAAGAACGCTGCTTAAAGGAGCTCCAGAGACGGGCGCAAGCCGCAGCTAAAAGTGCGGACCCCAGAGACAGACATGAGACGCTAAGGCCGCTGCTGCCGCCACCAAGAAGCCTGTGTGCGCGCACAGGTCACTATCCACACCCCCCCTCCGGGGAGCCTGTGCAGCACGCCGCTGCCAGGGTCTCGGAATCCAGGGACAACTCCCCCGGGAGAACGCACGGCGCGCCTCAGGCTGGCGCAACGTCACGCCGGCCTCTGCCGCCGCAGGCCAGCCCCGCACTCCGTGACCCTCCCTACCCCCCGGCCTGAGTGAGCCAGAGCCTCCGAATCAGCGGCTCCTTTAACCCCGTCCTGTCTGAGCAAAGAACAGACGCCCTCCAGCGACCTACACGCACAGGTGGGGCCAAATCCAAAGCTGAGCCCCTGGGAGCTGTGAGAACAAAGAATAGAAAGGGAAATCTCTCCCAGCAGCCTCAGAAGCAGCGGATTAAAGCTCCACAATCAACTTGATGTACCCTGCATCTGTGGAATACATGAATAGACAACGAATCATCCCAAATTAAGGAGCCGTGTGGATGAAAGGCTCTTGGTGCTGCAGCCAGGAGTTATTGCTGTGCCTCTGAGGTGGGAGAGCCACCTTCAGGACACTGGTCCACAAGAGGCCTCCCAGCTGCACATAATATCAAACGGCGAAAATCTCCCAGAGATCTCCATCTCAACGCCAGCACCCAGCTTCACTCAACGACCAGCAAGCTACAGTGCTGGACATCCTATGCCAAACAACTAGCAAGACAGGAACACAACCCCACCCATTAGCAGAGAGGCTGCCCAAAATCATAATAAGTCTACAGACACCCCCAAACACACCACCAGACGTGGACCTGCCCACCAGAAAGACAAGATCCAGCCTCATCCACCAGAACACAGGCACTAGTCCCCTCCACCAGGAAGCCTACACAACCCACTGAACCAACCTTAGCCACTGGGGACAGACACTAAAAACAACAGGAACTACGAACCTTCAGCCTGCAAAAAGGAGACCCCAAACACAGTAAGATAAGCAAAATGAAAAGACAGAAAAACACACAGCAGATGAAGGAGCAAGATAAAAACCCACCAGACCTAACAAATGAAGAGGAAATAGGCAGTCTACCTGAAAAAGAATTCAGAATAATGATAGTAAAGATGATCCAAAATCTTGGAAATAGAATAGACAAAATGCAAGAAACATTTAACAAGGACCTAGAAGAACTAAAGATGAAACAAACAACGATGAACAACACAATAAATGAAATGAAAAATACTCTAGATGGGATCAATAGCAGAATAACTGAGGCAGAAGAACGGATAAGTGACCTGGAAGATAAAATAGTGGAAATAACTAATGCAGAGCAGAATAAAGAAAAAAGAATGAAAAGAACTGAGGACAGTCTCAGAGACCTCTGGGACAACATTAAACACACCAACATTCGAATTATAGGGGTTCCAGAAGAAGAAGAGAAAAAGAAAGGGACTGAGAAAATATTTGAAGAGATTATAGTTGAAAACTTCCCTAATATGGGAAAGGAAATAGTTAATCAAGTCCAGGAAGCACAGAGAGTCCCATACAGGATAAATCCAAGGAGAAATACACCAAGACACATATTAATCAAACTGTCAAAAATTAAATACAAAGAAAGCATATGAAAAGCAGCAAGGGAAAAACAACAAATAACACACAAGGGAATCCCCATAAGGTTAACAGCTGATCTTTCAGCAGAAACTCTGCAAGCCAGAAGGGAGTGGCAGGACATATTGAAAGTGATGAAGGAGAAAAACCTGCAACCAAGATTACTCTACCCAGCAAAGATCTCATTCAGATTTGATGGAGAAATTAAAACCTTTACAGACAAGCAAAAGGTGAGAGAGTTCAGCACCACCAAACCAGCTCTACAACAACTGCTAAAGGAACTTCTCTAGGCAAGAAACACAAAAGAAGGAAAAGGCCTACGATAACGAACCCAAAACAATTAAGAAAATGGGAATGGGAACATACATATCGATAATTACCTTAAATGTAAATGGACTAAATGCTCCCACCAAAAGACACAGATTGGCTGAATGGATACAAAAACAAGACGCATATATTTGCTGTCTACAAGAGACCCACTTCAGACCTAGAGACACATACAGACTGAAAGTAAGGGGATGGAAAAAGGTATTTCGTGCAAATGGAAACCAAAAGAAAGCTGGAGTAGCAATTCTCATATCAGACAAAATAGACTTTAAAATAAAGACTATTAGAAGACACAAAGAAGGACACTACATAATGATCAAGGGATCGATCCAAGAAGTTATAACAATTGTAAATATTTATGCCCCCAACATAGGAGCACCTCAATACATAAGGCAAATACTAACAGCCATAAAAGGGGAAATCGACAGTAACACATTCATAGTAGGGGACTTTAACACCCCACTTTCACCAATGGACAGATCATCCAAAATGAAAATAAATAAGGAAACACAAGCTTTAAATGATACATTAAACAAGATGGACTTAATTGATATTTATAGGACATTCCATCCAAAAACAAGAGAATACACATTTTTCTCAAGTGCTCATGGAACATTCTCCAGGATAGATCATATCTTGGGTCACAAATCAAGCCTTGGTAAATTTAAGAAAATTGAAATTGTATCAAGTATCTTTTCCGACCACAACGCTATGAGACTAGATATCAATTACAGGAAAAGATCTGTAAAAAATACAAACACATGGAGGCTAAACAATACATTACTTAATAACGAAGTGATCACTGAAGAAATCAAAGAGGAAATCAAGAAATACCTAGAAACAAATGACAATGGAGACACGACGACTCAAAATCTATGGGATGCAGCAAAAGCAGTTCTAGGAGGAAAGTTTATAGCAATACAATCCTACCTTAAGAAACAGGAAACATCTCGAATAAACAACCTAACCGTGCACCTAAAGCAATTAGAGAAAGAAGAACAAAAAAACCCCAAAGGTAGCAGAAGGAAAGAAATCATAAAAATCAGATCAGAAATAAATGAAAAACAAATGAAGGAAACGATAGCAAAGATCAATAAAACTAAAAGCTGGTTCTTTGAAAGGTTAAACAAAATAGATAAACCATTAGCCAGACTCATCAAGAAAAAAAGGGAGAAGACTGAAATCAGTAGAATTAGAAATGAAAAAGGAGAAGTAACAACTGACACTGCAGAAATACAAAAGATCATGAGAGATTACTACAAGCAACTCTATGCCAATAAAATGGACAACCTGGAAGAAATGGACAAATTCTTAGAAAGGCACAACCTGCCAAGACTGAATCAGGAAGAAATAGAAAATATGAACAGACCAATCACAAGCACTGAAATTGAAACTGTGATTTAAAATCTTCCAACAAGCAAAAGCCCAGGACCAGATGGCTTCACAGGTGAATTCTATCAAACATTTAGAGAAGAGCTATCACCTATCCTTCTCAAAATCTTCCAAAATATAGCAGAGGGAGGAATACTCCACAACTCATTCTACCAGGCCACCATCACCCTGATACCAAAACCAGACAAGGATGTCACAAAGAAAGAAAACTACAGGCCAATATCACTGATGAACAGAGATGCAAAAATCCTCTACAAAATACTAGCAAGCAGAATCCAACAGCACATTAAACGGATCATACACCATGATCAAGTGGGGTTTATTCCAGGAATGCAAGGATTCTTCATTATATGCAAATCAATCAACGTGATACACCATATTAACAAATTGAAGGAGAAAAACCATATGATCATCTCAATAGATGCAGAAAAAGCTTTTGACAAAATTCAACACCCACTTATGATAAAAACCCTGCAGAAAGTAGGCATAGAGGGAACTTTCCTCCACATAATAAAGGTCATATATGACAAACCCACAGCCAACATCGTCCTCAATGGTGAAAAACTGAAAGCATTTCCACCGAGATCAGGAACAAGACAAGGCTGCCCATTCTCACCACTCTTATTCAACATAGTTTTGGAAGTTTTAGCCACAGCAATCAGAGAAGAAAAGGAAATAAAAGGAATCCAAATCGGAAAAGAAGAAGTAAAGCTGTCACTCTTTGCAGATGAAATGATACTATACAAAGAGAATCCTAAAGATGCTACCAGAAAACTACTAGAGCTAATCAATGAATTTGGTAAAGTAGCAGGATACAAAATTAATGCACAGAAATCTCTGGCATTCCTATACACTAAGGATGAAAAATCTGAAAGTGAAATCAAGAAAACACTCCCATTTACCGCTGCAACAAAAAGAATAAAAAATCTAGGAATAAACCTACCTAAGGAGACAAAAGACCTGTATGCAGAAAATTATAAGACACTGATGAAAGAAATTAAAGATGATACAAATAGATGGAAAGATATACCATGTTCTTGGATTGGAAGAATCAACATTGTGAAAATGACTCTACTA
>NW_021702490.1:0-1303 GCF_005190385.1 Monodon monoceros
ACAGAAAATAATTGTCAAAAATATTTACAATCTAAAATGTGATGTTAGATCTTGCATGAAGAGCACGCTAAGAAATTATAAAATGTGTTCTGCCATCTGTTGCTTGTCACCGTCCTACAGTGAGAATTGATGTGGAAGAGGCCTCTAGAGGAGAATGCCTTGGAAATACTGATCAGGGTCCCTATGAGAGAAGGAGGGGTTTTGGAAGGAAGAGCACAGTGCACACCAAAAGCTATCTCTAAAGCACTCAGAAAGATTGGATTGATGTTCTCTGGAACTTGAGATGTGCAGACAGGTGTTTAACTTCTACAGTAGAATTTTCATGACGATTGACCGAGTTGGCAGAGAAAAGAGAAAGAAGGTTAAGAGAAAGCTACTGTCTACAGATGACCTGTTTCCCTGGGAACCAGATGTGGGCTGATGAGGGAGCTTCTAGTGTTGCCCTCAAAGGGAAATTGCCCAAGAAGAACGACTTGAAAAGTATAAACGATCCCAAACAAAAGGATAGGTTGTCAAAAGCCCAGGGGAGGGGAGAAATTTCAAGAGGCCAGCTAAAGGAGATTTCTGTCCCATAGTCCTAGGAACTGCAGCTCAAGGTCTCTAAAGAAGGTGCAAATGCTAGTTAGAAAAGGAAGGGTCATTTTGGGAACTGTATAACACCCAGAAGGTGGGACTTCCCACATGCTGCAACTAAGCGCCCGCATGCCACAGCAAAGATCCCACAAGCCACAACTTAGACCCAGAGCAGCCAAAATAAATAAATATTAAAACAAAAATTTGCTCCTTTAAAAAAAAAACATCAGAAGATTTCATTGCTAGAACCTGTATCTGTAGGATCCAAGACAATCTAGGTTAGAGCATAACAGAAAATTTAATTGGTTTAGAGTTTGATAATGGTCATGTCATTATTAGTTCAGTTTAGGTTTTATATTACCTGGAAACAAAGAATTATTTTATTATGCAAAAATAACAAAAAAATGCTGTTGAACCTCATTGAGATTTCATATGAGAGGCAGGACTGAGTTAGTCCACTGAGCGGATCTGAAGGGGAACTTAGTGGGAGAATTCACAAATTCACACACTTGGATTCTGATTGTGCCCTTTACCATCCAGTTTATGCCACTGATTGTTGGTAGATTCATGGGAAAACAATGTTGTAAAAAGAGGATGCTTGCCTAAAGGTGATGGAGTCTGAGCACAAAAAAGGAATTCAGGGGCAATTAACATGAATATGAGATGCAGTCCTGCAGCAGACAAAACTCTGTGGGTAGTCTTTTGTGTGTATGTGTGCACAGGCACACAC
>NW_021702491.1:0-1060 GCF_005190385.1 Monodon monoceros
GAATACACATGTAAACATCATCATGCTGTATTTGTAGATTTAGTTCATTTCATTCATTTTACCATATGTATTTTGCCCCTTGATTTTCATAAGACAAGTAAATACTTACATATGTGGAAAATGTATCTCAGGCAACTACTGTTATAAACAAACTCATTTTTTCCCCTAAGAAATGTAATTTTCAAAACGAAGAAATAGTCTGATTTCTTCATTATCAAAACAATAAATCCTTATTCTTGTCCCTAACAATTGATATAAAATTTGTTCATCTTGTTGCTAATAACCAATTTGGAGATAATATTATATAATAGAAATGGTATCGTGTATAGTCTCCTAGAGAATTTGCTATATGAATGCTGACAGAAGGGTGGACTTAAATATGTTAAAAATACGAAGAAAATAATCAAGAGTATTTCCACAACGATATTTGAACACTAAAGAGTAGCCAGATGATCTAGAACTTTAAGTAGTTATGCCAATTCAAAGTTATGTTCAAAGAGAAATACACAGTTAAGCAAGTCAAGTTCATTACCAGAAAACGGCCTGTCTGTTCAGACATAGCATGTAGTTTCACACATTTTTGTTTCACCTTTTGAAATTTTCAGTCATTAATAGAGTCTTCTCAAAAAGCTTTAATCCATTGTGAGATTCTTTTCTTGACAAAAAGAGTATTATAATTACAAACTTTGATGTGGAAATTAAAAAAGCACATGGCAGACATAGTTCCAAAGTGTGTCTTCTAATTAGTCATTAGGGAGGTTTTGGCTAATCCTTCCTCACTAATGGTCTGTCTTTCTACAAAGTTTCAGACTTTGTGGAAGGAACTCTTCCCCATAATGAGAACCTGCCAGCACATTAGTAGTATTTACCCTAACCTTTTAGAAATTCATAATTAACACATATATTGTCCTCTACATTTAATTGTTTCATTCTTTATGTAATATTAAAGAAACCCAAAGGATAATTATTTTACTTATAATTTTTTAAAATAGGGAAACTGAGGGTCGCAGAGATCAAAAGTTCAGGATTACAGTTAATAGGAAGTGGCAGTAAGGCTTGA
>NW_021702492.1:0-5583 GCF_005190385.1 Monodon monoceros
TCTTTTTTGATTTATCACTATCACTATGAACTTCCCTCTTGGAAATGGTTTTGCTGCATCCTGTAAGTTTCAGTATGTTGCACAGTAGTCCCCCTTTATCTGCTGTTTTGCTTTTTACAGTTTCAATGACCTGCAGTCAACTGTGGTCTGAAAATATTAAATAGAAAATTACAGAAATAAACATTTTTTAAATAAATTTTTAAAATAAAGTTTTGAATTGTGCATTGTCCTGATGAATGTGATAAAACTTTGTGCCATCCTGCTCCATCTTGCCTGGGATATGAATCATCCCTTTGTTCATTGTATACAAACTGTGTGTGCATGTATATGTGTAGGAAAAAACCATAATATTTGTGGGGTTAATTACTATTCATGGTTTCAGGTATACACTCAGTGTCGTGACATGAATCCGTCACAGATAATGGGGTTCTACTATATTTCCATTTCATTTATCTCAAGGTAATTTTTTAAATTTCTCTTTTGATTTCTTTAACCTATCGGTTGTTTTTGTATCATTTTTAATCTCCACATGGGAATTTTCCAGTTATCTTCTCATAATCAATTTCTAGTTGTATTGCATTGTGGTTGGGAAAGATGCTTAATATGACTTCAGTCTTCTTAAATTTATTAAGACTTCTTTTGTGGCCTAACATATGCTTTATCCTGGAAAATGTTCCATGTGCCCTTGTGAAGATTGTGTATACTGTTGTTTTTGGATGGAATGACTGGCCTCATGTGTCACTGAAGACCAGTGTTTCTTTTTTTTTTAAGCATCTTTATTAGAGTATAATTGATTTACAATGGTGAGTTCATTTCTGCTCTGTAACAAAGTGAATCAGTTATACATATGTTCCCATATCTCTTCCATCTTGCGTCTCCCTCCCTCGCACACTCCCTATCCCACCCCTCTAGGTGGTCACAAAGCACCGAGCTGATCTCCCTGTGCTATGCGTCTGCTTCCCACTAGCTATTTTACGTTTGCTAGTGTATATATGTCCATGCCACTGTCTCACTTTGTCACAGCTTACCCTTCCCCCTCCCCATATTCTCAAGTTCATTCTCTAGTAGGTCTGTGTCTTTATTCACATCTTGCCCCTAGGTTCTTCATGACTGTTTTTATTTTCTACATAGATTCCATTTATATTTGCTAGCATACGGTACTTGCTTTTTTCTTTCTGACTTACTTCACTCTGTATGACAGACACTAGGTCCATCTACCTCACTACAAATAAACTCAATTTCGTTTCTTTTTATGGCTCAGTAATATTCCATTGTATATATGTGCCACATCTTCTTTGTCCATTCATCTGTTGATTGACTCGTAGGTTGTTTCCATGTCCTGGCTATTGTAAATAGATCTGCAGTGAACATCTTGGTACATGACTTTTTTTTTTCTTCTTTTCCTTTATTGGAGTATAATTGCTTTACAGTGGTGTGTTAGTTGCTGCTTTATAACAAAGTTAATCTGTTATAAATGTACACATGTTCCCATATCTCTTCCCTTTTGGGTCTCCCTCCTTCCAACACTCCCTGTCCCACCCCTGTAGGTGGTCACAAAACACCGAGCTGTTCTCCCTGTGCTATGCATCTGCTTCCCACTAGCTATCTGTTTTATGTTTGGTAGTGTATATATGTCCATGCCACTGTCTCACTTTGTCACAGCTTACCCTTCCCCCTCCCCATATCCTCAAGTCCATTCTCTAATAGGTCTATGTTTTTATTCCCACCTTGCCCCTAGGTTCTTCATGACCTTTTTCCTTTTTTCCTTAAATTCCATATATATATGCTAGCATACGGTACTTACTTTTCTCTTTCTGACTTACTTCACTCTGTATGACAGACTCTAGGTCCATCCACCTCACTACAAATAACTCAATTTCATTTCTTTTTATGGCTGAGTAATATTCCATTGCATATATGTGCCACATCTTCGTTATCCATGCATCTGCTGATGGACACTTACGTTGCTTCCATGTCCTCGCTATTGTCAATAGGGCAGCAATGAACATTTTGGTACATGATTCTTTTTGAATTATGGTTTTCTCAGGGTATATGCCCAGTAGTGGGATTGCTGGGTCGTATGGTAGTTCTATATTTAGTTTTTAAGGAACCTCCATACTGTTCTCCATAGTGGCTGTATCAATTTACATTCCCACCAACAGTGCAAGAGTGTTACCATTCCTCCACACCATTTCCAGCATTTATTCTTTCTAGATTTTTTGATGGTGGCCATTCTGACTGGTGTGAGATGATATCTCATTGTATTATTGATTTGTATTTCTCTAATGATTAACGATGTTGAGCATTGTTTCATGTGTTTGTTCGCAATCTGTATATCTTCTTTGGATACATGTCTATTTAGTTTTCCTGCCCATTTATAGATTGTGTTGTTTGTTTTGTTGACATTGAGCTGCATGTGCTGCTTGTAAATTTTGGAGATTAATCCTTTGTCAGTTGCTTCATTTGCAAATATTTTCTCCCATTTTGAGGGTTGTCTTTTGGCCTTGTTTAAGGTTTCCTTTGCTGTGCAAAAGCTTTTAAGTTTCATTACATCCCATTTGTTTGTGTTTTTATTTCCATTTCCCTAGGAGGTGGGTCAAAAAGGGTCTTGCTGTGAATTATGACATAGAGTGTTCTGCCTATGTTTTCCTCTAAGAGTTTGATAGTGTCTGGCCTTACATTTAGGTCTTTAATCCAATTTGAGTTTATTTTTGTGTATGGTGTTAGGGACTATTCTAATTTCATACTTTTACATGTACCTGTCCAGTTTTCCCAGCACCAATTATTGAGAAGGCTGTCTTTCTTCCACTGTATATTCTTGCCTCCTTTGTCAAAAATAAGGTGACCGTACGTGCATGGGTTTACTCTGGGCTTTCTATCCTGTTCCATTGATCTATATGTCTGTTTTTGTGCCAGTACCATACTGTCTTGATTTTGTAGCTTTGTAGTGTAGTCTGAAGTCAGGGAGCCCTATTCCTCCAGCACCATTTTTCGGTCTCAAGATTCCTTTGGCTGTTCGGGGTCTTTTGTGTTTCCATACAAATTGTGATATATTTTTTTCCAGTTCTGTGATAAATGCCAGTGGTAGTTTGATAGGGATTGCATTAAACCTGCAGATTGCGTTGGGTAGTATGGTCATTTTCAGAATGTTGATTCTTCCAATCCAAGAACATGATATATCTCTGCATCTATTTGTATCATCTTTAATGTCTTTCATCAGTGTCTTATAATTTTCTGCACACAAGTCGTTTGTCTCCTTAGGTAGGTTTATCCCTACATATTTTATTCTTTTTGTTGCAATGGTAAATGGGAGTGTTTTCTTAATTTCCCTTTCAGATTTTTCATCATTAGTGTATAGGAATGCCAGAGATTTCTGTGCATTAATTTTGTATCCTGCTACTTTACCAAATTTATTGATTAGCTCTAGTAGTTTTCTGGTAGCATCCTTAGGATTTTCTATGTATAGCATCATGACATCTGCAGTGACAGCTTTACTTCTTCTTTTCCAATTTGGATTCCTTTTATTTCTTTTTCATCTCTGATTGCTGTGGCTAAAACTTCCAAAACTATGTTGAATAATAGTGGTGAGAGTGGGCAACCTTGTCTTGTTCCTGATCTTAGTTGATTTTGTTTCAGTTTTTCACCATTGAGCACGATGTTGGCTATGGGTTTGTCATATATGGTCTTTATTATGTTGAGGAAGGTTCCCTCTATGCCTACCTTCTGCAGGGATTTTATCATAAATGGGTGTGGAATATTGTCAATAGCTTTCTGTGCATCGATTGAGATCATATGGTTTTTCTCCTTCAATTTGTTAATATGGTGTATCACATTGATTGATTTGTGTATGTGAAGAATCCTTGCATTCCTGGAATAAACCCCACTTGATTATGGTGTATGATCCTTTCAATGTGCTGTTGGATTCTGTTTGCTAGTATGTTGTTGAGAATTTTTTCATCTAACATAGATGAACATCATTAGTGATACTAGCCTGTAGTTTTCTTTCTTTGTGACATCTTTGTCTGGGTTTGGTATCAGGGTGATGGTGGCCTTGTAGAATGAGTTTCGGAGTGTTATTCCCTCTGCTATATTTTGAAAGAGTTTGACAAGGATAGATGTTAGCTCTTTTCTAAATGTTTGTTAGAATTCGCCTGTGAAGCCATCTGGTCCTGGGGTTTTGTTTGTTGGAAGATTTTTTTTTTTTTTTTGCGGAACACGGGCCTCTCACTGTTGTGGCCTCTCCTGTTGCGAAGCACAGTCTCTGTACACACAGGCTCAGCAACCATGGCTCATGGGCCTAGCCACTCCGTGGCATGTGGAATCTTCCCTGACTGGGGCAAGAACCCATGTCCCCTGCATCAGCAGGTGGACTCTCAACCACTGCATCACCAGAGTAGCCCTGTTGGAAGATTTTAAATCACAGTTTCAATTTCAGTGCTTGTGATTGGTCTGTTCATATTCTCTATTTCTTCCTGGTTCTGTCTTGGCAGGTTGTGCATTTCTAAGATTTTGTCCATCTCTTCCAGGTTGTCCATTTTATTGGCATAGAGTTGTTTGTAGTAATCTCTCATGACCCTTTGTATTTCTGCAGTGTCAGTTGTTACTTCTCCTTTTACATTTCTAATTGTAGTGATTTGCGTCTTCTCCCTTGCTTTCTTGATGAGTCTGGCTAATGGTTTATCAATTTTATGTCTCAAAGAGCCAACTTCTAGTTTTATTGATGTTTGGTATCGTTTCCTTCATTTCTTTTTCATTTATTTCCGATCTGATCTTTATGATTTCTTTCCTTCTGCCAACTTTGGGGTATTTTTTTTTCTCTAATTGCTGTAGGTGCGAGTTTAGGTTGTTTATTTCAGATGTTTCTTTTTTCTTAAGGTAGGATTGTATTGCTGTATACTTCCCTCTTAGAACTGCTTTTGCTGCATCCCATACGTTTTGGGTCATCGTGTTTTCATTGTCATTTGTTTCTAGGTATTTTTTGATTTCATCTTTGATTTCTTCAGTGATCACTTCGTTATTAAATAGTGTATTGTTTAGCCTCCATGTGTTTGGCTTTTTACAGGTTTTTGCCTGTAATTGATATCTAGTCTCACAGCACTGTGGTCGGAAAAGATACTTGATATGATTTCAATTTTCTTGAATTTACCAAGACTTGATTTGTGACCCAAGATATGATCTATCCTGGAGAATGTTCCATGAGCACTTAAGAATGTGTATTCTGTTGTTTTTGGATGGAATGACCTATAAATATCAAGTCCATCTTGTTTAATGTATCATTTAAAGCTTGTGTTTCCTTATTTATTTTCATTTTGGATGATCTGTCCATTGGTGAAAGTGTGGTGTTAAAGTCCCCTACTATGATTGTGTCACTGTCGATTTCCCCTTTTATGGCTGTTAGTATTTGCCTTACGTATTGAGGTGCTTCTGTGCTGGGTGCATAAATATTTACAATTGTTTTATCTTCTTCTTGGATCGATCCCTTGATCATTATGTAGTGTCCTTCTTTGTCTCTTGTAATAGTCTTTGTTTTAAAGTCTATTTTGTCTGATATGAGTACTGCTACTCCAGCTTTCTTTTGATTTC
>NW_021702493.1:0-6535 GCF_005190385.1 Monodon monoceros
AGCTAGTCTCTCATTGGTTCTCCATATTCCTGTTCATCTTGCGCAGAAATTGCAAACTGTGCCAAACAGGAGGTTAAAGGCACTGACTCTCCAAGTGGGGAGAGTGTTAGTAAAGCGTCTGGAATGGTGAACCCGAGTACCAGGGGACGAAAACTGAGATGCATTTGAAAACGTTTCCCAATCACACGGTGGACCATACTCTGGGTTTCCCATGCATGTTTTAGCTGAAGGAAGAATCCCTTCAACCTGGAGAGTTGGGACCCTTGGAATGGATACCATGCAGTATGACTTCAAAGGGTCTGCGTTTGCTCACCGAACCTCACCAATGCTATCAGCCCAAAGTGTCCAGCCTTATGTCTCACCCAGCTCTGGGTGTAGAAGTGGTAAATCCAGGATGAATCACAAGCCGTGAATGAATTATTTAAGAATTGCTCTCTATTTCACTGTCATTGTGTTTTGTTTTTGAAATTTATTTTGATAATGGGATTTATCGGATTTTCACTGCTGTGTTTAGGCCGCTGTACACACGCTTGATTTCCTTATGGAGACATATAAATCCATGGGTTTTAAGATTCTTCCTTGTCAGGTATATTCCCAGGCGTTGAATATGGGGTGTTCAGTCCATTTCGTTGAGCAAGGAGTAGGTCTTGTCTATTATATATTTGGCTTATGGAACGGTATCTGTGCTCATTTCAATCTCTGGTTTTATGCAGCACCCCAACTCACCTTTCCCCATAAGCAAGCATAAGTTGGTTTTCTAAATTTGAGACCCTGTTCTGTTTTGTAATTCAGTTCATGTGTAGCCAAGTTTACATTCCCTGTATTAGTGATATCTTATGATGTTTCTTTTTCTGTGTGACTTATTTCTCGTAGAATCATCGTACCTGAATCCACTCATTATGCTGCTATGGGCCTGATGACGTAGATTTCATTGCTGAGTGATATTCCATTTTACGTACGTACCACAACTTCTTTATCCATTTTTTGCTTTCTCGGATATTTAACTTGTACCGTAGACGAGGTTCTTGTAATCAGAGCCGTCGGAAACATTGGGGTGGCTGTGTGTTTTTGATTTTAATTTCCCTAAGCTATAGGACCATAAGTGGAAGTGCCGTAGGCTCCGTTGCTTTGTTTTTTAGGTGTTTCAGGAAACAATATACACTTCTCCAAAGTGGCTGTTGGCAATTTACATCCCGCCCATCAGCATAACACGGCTCCCTGTTCTCCATGTCCTCTGCTGCCTTTCTGGATTTTACACTTTTTTCAGATGGCCCTTTTAACCGGGGGCCAGTGAGACTTCATTGTAGTGCAGATTTCTTTAACATGCTTGCTTGGTTGGCCAAAAAGTGCGTATGCGTTTTTTCCTGACTATATTCAGGAAAAATCGCATATGCACTTTTTGGCCAAGTGCATCATTGTCGACCTTCTGCCTCTTTTCCTATGCTTTAAATGCAATTCCAGTCTACCCACTGAAATCGTTTTCCTGCAAGTCTGCCCCACTTTCAAGTCCTCTTCGCAGACTTCCTTAAATATATACTTGGACGATAGCTGTCATTTATAACTCTGCACGTTTGTGAAATACAGTGCCCCTGAGCTCCTTTCTTCAACTCGCTTTCTTGTGAGCTGGCCGAAAAGTCGCAGGATTTCTTCACATCCTAATATGGTTCCGGCACGGTATGCAGAGCCTTTGGTTAATTCCTCTTCCTGGTGGGAAATGAGCGTTCCATTTGCCCGTGCAGACACCTACAGCTAGTCTCTCATTGGTTCTCCCTATTCCTGTTCATCTTGCGCAGAAATTGCAAACTGTGCCAAACAGGAGTTTAAAGGCACTGACTCTCCAAGTGGGGAGAGTGTTAGTAAATCGTCTAGAATGGTGAAACCGAGTACCATGGGATGAAAACTGAGATGCATTTAAAAACGTTTCCCGGTCACACGGTGGACCATACTCTGGGTTTCCCATGCATGTTTCAGCTGAAGGAAGAATCCCTTAAACCTGGAGAGTTGGGACCCATGGAATGGGTACCATGCAGTATGACTTCAAAGGGTCTGCGTTTGCTCACCGAACCTCACTAATGCTATCAGCCCGAAGTGTCCAGCCTTATGTCACAACCAGCTCTAGGTGTAGATGTGGTAAATCCTGGTTCCATCACAATCTCTGAATGAATTATTTAAGAATTGCTCTCTATTTCCCTGTCATTGTGTTTTGTTTTTTTAATTTATTTTGATAATGAGATTTATCTTATTTTCACTGCTGTGTTTATGCCGTTTTACACACACTTGATTCTCTTATGAAGACATATAAATCCATGGGTTTTAAGATTCTTACTAGTCAGGTATATTCCTAGGCGTTGAATATGGGGTGTTGAGTCCATTTTGTTGAGCAAGCAGTAGGTCTTGACTATTACATATTTAGCTTATGGAAGAGTATCTGTGCTAATTTCAATCTCTGGTTTTATGCAGCACCCCAACTCACCTTTATCCTTAAGCAAGAATAAGATGGTTTTCTATATTTGAGACCCTGTTCTGTTTTGTAATTCAGTTCATGTGTAGCCAAGTTTACATTCCATGTATTAGTGATATAGTATGTCTTTCTCTTTTTGAATTCTGTGACTTTGAATGATCATATGTAACTCCTCTGGAGTTGTTACAGGTGGCCATATTTCATTGATTTCCAGGCTGAGTCATATTCCACTCTACATAAGCACCACATCTGTATCCATTTTTTCCCTCCAGAGACATTTAAGTTATACCCTAGTCGAGGATCTTTTAAACAGTGAGGCGGTATACACTGAGGTGCCTGTGTCCTCTCGATTTTTGTTTTTCCCAAGATATACGTCCATGAGTGGAAGTTCCCTGTGCTCTGTAGCTCATTTTTTAGATGCTTTAGTAAACACAATACACTTCTCCAGAGTGACCGTTGGCAATATATATTTCCAGTATAAGCCTCACAGGGCTCCGTTTTCTCCTTGCCCTGTCCTGCATTTCTGGTGTTTACACTTTATGAGGAAGGCTCTTCTGACTGATGCGAAGTGATATGTTTTGTAGTATTGATTTCCAGTGCCCACATGTTTGGTTGGCTAAAAAGGTGTATGCCCTTTTCTTGAATATATGCAGAAAAAGACGCATACACCCTTTTTGGCCAACTGCAATGTTGGCAATGTTCAGCCCCTTTTCTTGTGCTTAATGGCGAGTCCTTTCTACCTCTTCCAATCCCTTTCCTGCCATTCTCTGTTGCTTACACGTCCTTTTCTCTGACTTTCCTCAGGACATTTTTCAGTGATATATATTTTCAACTCTGCAGTTTCGTGAATTTTAGTGCCACTGAGCTCCATTTTTCAACTTGTGTTTATGGGAACTGGCCACAAAGCAGCGGGATTTCCTCAAGCCCTATTCTGTTTCCATGGGCAACCCTAGTCTTTGGTCAATTCGTCTTCCTGATTGGAAATTAGAGTGACATGTGCCTGTCCGAACACCTAGGACTTGTCTCTCATTGTTCCTCCTCCTTCTGCTTCATCCTCTAGACTAATTCCAAACTGTATGCAACAGGATGTTGACAGTGCTGACATCTCCAAGTGGGGAGACTGTTAGTAAAGACGCTGGAGGGGTGAACCCGAGCACCCGGAGATGAGATGCCTTTTCCAAACTCTTCCCGATCAGACGGTATACCATCCTCTGGGTGTGACAGGCATGCTTTAGCTGTAGGAAGGGTCCCATTCATGTGAGGAGAACACCAGGGCTTTTTCAAAATCAGTGTCTCTCCGCAAGCCAAACTGGGGAATTTTTTAAGCTACGGCTACACATATGTTCATTAAGGGCCTTGGGAAGTAGGCAGAGTCCAAACTTTAGATGATTGAAGTCTTCAGGGTCAGAAGCACTCACCACAGGCTTCCCTTAGGTTCCATTTTAACTGTCAGTGATAGATGATGTCAATAAAAATATCTATTCTTTTTCAGATTATTTCCCCTTATAGGTTATTGCAAAATATTGAGTGGAGTTCCCTGTGCTATACAGCAGTTCCTTGTTGATGATCGATTTTATACATAGCAGTGTGTATGTGTTAATCCCAAACTGTTAATTTATCCCTCCTCTCACCTTTCCCCTTTGGTAATAATAAATTATAAGACTTTATACTTCTCAGAAATGGGGGAGCTGAAAGAAAGGTATCATTTTCAATGGAAAAGCATTTAAAACAAGATTGAAGCTTTAACCAAGATTATTAGATGTACATCCTTGGAAAGAAATCACTTCGTTTCTCTAATATTGACCTGACAAATAAGACAAACCTTTTCACTGAACTTGCTTATAATAGAGTGATGGAAATATCAAATGGAAGTGTTAGAAACATCTTATTTTACCCGAGCCTTATACACTGTTCTATGTTAATTACAGTTTGGCTCACACATCTGTTCATTGAAGTTACAATGTTCTCAATTTCTGTTACTGATCCTCCAGAGTGGACCCCAACAAGTGTCCCCCTGCCCAGTGTCATTGGAGCCAACAGATCGAGACTGAGTTTGGTTCAGAAGCAAAGGAAACTTTATATTTTGATCAGAGAATGGAGAGGTGAGAGCATGTGCTACCCCGTGGGCTGTGGGCTGGGCTGCTGTGTAGAGATCCTGTCAGAGTCAGTCAGAGGGAGGAGGCGGAGTTCTTGAGGGCCCGGTTGGCTGCAGCTCAGGCTCTATATCACGGAGTGTGCACTGTGCCCCAGGAGCTGAGGTGTCGACCCAGCCATTCTGCACTAGGAAATCTGGTCTGAAGTGCCGGGTGTGGAACCTCTGTATGAGGGACCCTAGGAGCACATGAAATTAGACAAAGCACAAAGGATAGAAAAGCTTACACTTTATTTTATTTCCCAGATTCTATTTTTATCTCCCAGGGATTTTTAAGGGGCTTTGCCTGGGACAAACCCCTCTTCTGCCTTTTGTCCCCTTCCTCATTCTTGGAGTGCTGAGGGTGCAGACCCTTCTTCTGTAACTGCTGAGTGCTGAGTTAGGAGCCCTCATACCCGTGGGCGAGGGTCAGAACTTCTCCCCAGCAGCCTCCAGGTGACGTTGATTGTCCCCAGGCCTCCTGCCTCCCTGCTCGTCCGCCTGAGCACAAGTATTGGAAGTGTTATAGATTCTAATGACCTTTAAGGGTCCAGGAAGGAGATGTGCAGTGACGCTGTGAGGTCCAGTTTCACCCCGCCCCACATTTGTTCGGCCACCTTAGGCTGACCGTTTCTGCCAGCCTAGATGCTCTGACCAGTAGCCTGCGCTTTCTTCAATTAGGCCCCTGAATTAACGTAAAAAGAGCACCAGGTGTCAGGACCCTGCCTGCTCAAATCCCAGACAGTCCAGGGTCAGTGGTGATGAAGGACCATGATGGCCACTGAGTCAACAGCCTTTTGAAGTAAACAGGAGTCCAGCCGGTCTTATTGGCCACCATCATCACAGTGTCTGTAGGCTTTTCTATGGTGACAGCGTGATATACGGTTCCCCCGCCAAGATTATTAGCTCCCCTCTGGTTGCAGTAAGTCCTGCAAGCAGTAGTCTACTCTTTTGGGACACACTCTTGTTGTTTTATGAGAGAAACTCCAGGTCAAGTGATGGTCACATGAGTCCTCATGGTGCCCCTTTGCCCTGGTTATCTCTCTGGAGGTTGGAGTTGGAGGGCCTCCTCACTCGAGGTCAGTGTGTCCACGGAGCAAACCCTGCAACTTCAGGGCATGGTTGGGGGTTAGGATCACCACGTGGGGTCCTTTTCCCTTAGGAGGGAGGTGGCCTTTTGGTCTGATGATTTCCAGGTTTTTAGATACCGCCAGTATCTTGGCCAGATGTGGCAGTGGGCCAAGCCCCTTGGTGACTGTAGTTTATCCTACCTGGATGGCATTCTTGCATTGTTCCATTTCAAGTGGTCCCAGTTTTTGCACTAATACTCCAATGGCGATTCACTTTTCACCAGGAATGTAAAGATCAAAGGGTTTAGCTAAATTAGGGAGTTCCAGGGCAAGGGTCTGAATTGACTGCTCTTTCCATTCTTGAAAGGCCACTTCTGGATTCTATTCAAAAGGATCATCATCTTTTCCTTTCAGTGTTTCATATAGAGGCGCAGCTAGTAGCCTGTAGTTAGGGATCCAGAAGTAGCAAACCCTGGCCTCGCCAGGAACCCCTAAGCTGTTTTCTAGTTTTAGATATGGGTAAGGCTGTAAATTGTTTCTTCCCTTTCCTGGGATGGGCTTCTCTGACCTTCTGTGAGAATGAAGCCCAGGCAGGTCACCGTTGTCTGTGATATTTGAGCTTTTTCTTGGACAACTTGTATCCTTTATTGGCTTGGTAGTTCAGAGGTCTCCTTAGTAGGGCTGGTGATCAGAATGTCGTCTGCATATTGAAGGAGTGTTTCCTTTTCCAGTGGTAGAACTTTTAGGTCTTTAGCTGAGCTTTCCCCAAAGATGGTGTGGGAATTTTTGAACCCTTGGGGCAAGACGGCCTAGAAGTATTGTTTTAGTTGTATGTTGAGTCCTGCCACTCACAAGCCAAAATTTCTTGTGACT
>NW_021702494.1:0-1178 GCF_005190385.1 Monodon monoceros
ATATGTATACAAATACATATTATAAACATATATCAAAAAGACGGACCTTATAGCAAGGGAGGTCTACGGAACACTCTGTAATATTTTACATGGGAAGAGGATCTGAACATGAATAGACATATATATTGTACAAATGAACTACATTCTGTACATCTGGACAAACAATATCTAATCATTACCCCGATTAAATAAATTTTAAAAACCAAGAAGAAGTACTGAGACATAAACTTATGGGCATTCCTCCTGGCACATTCCATTCTAACTTAAAACCTAGGACCACGACTTCCAGAAAGGCTCTGCTGCCCTAGTACCCAGATTTGGGAAAGGACAAATGCTGCCTCCTTGTGGCGGTTTCCCACAACTGCAGCTTTAAACCCAGTGCTAATGGTCACTAAATATTCACCAAACTTGCAGTTCTGTAATGACATCTGCCCTCCAAAAAAATCCTGGGGTCGAATATCGACCAAAAATTCAAAATAGGGCAACCTTCCAAGAAGACAGCTTCAAGAGATATATTGTACTCACACTTTATTTTTAACAGACAGGAAAAAGGCGTGGAAAATGATGAATTTTAGGAATTTTTAAAGTCATGCAAACCCAAATTACAAAAACCTATCAGGTCACAGCAGTCAGATTGGCCATTAGCAAAAATGCTGCAAACTATAAATGCTGAAGGGATTGTGGAGAAGTTCGTACCCTCGGTTCTAAGGGAGACATGGTAAGAGTCACTAATGAAAACACAATGGAGGTGCTTTGAAAAGGTAAACATTGAGCTACTAGTCAATCAGTCACACCCACTGCTGGGCCTATCACCTGAGAAAATGAGAATCAAAAAGTCACAGGCTGGCAATCTTGCACTCCAGCAATTTTTAATATAGCCAACACTTGGAAGCAACGAAAATGTCCATCAACAGAGGAATGCACCAAGAAGTGGTCCATATACACAATGGAATATTACTCCGATAAAAATATAAATTAAATTTAAAAAACAAACAAAAGTAAGGAGGCATCAGCTTTTGGGGGTTTATCCGGGCACATTCCACTCTAATTTATAACCGAGGAAGACCACTGTCCGGAAGCTCTGTTTCCCTAGTACCAGCATGGAGAACAAAGAAAGGCTGCCGTAATCTAGCCGTTACCTGCAAAAGCAGCTTTAAAGCCTGTGCTAATGGTCACTT
>NW_021702495.1:0-3465 GCF_005190385.1 Monodon monoceros
TCAGGGTGCGGCTTTGGGTGTGGCTTCAGTGGCTGATGGCTTGATGGCTATAACATCCTGTGTTACTGATAAGGCTGGCTACATTCTTTGTCTACATAAATGACTTGAATATGGATAGTAAATCTGTGGATTTGCAAAACGTAATTCTTGGAGCATTTTTATAAGGACAAAGTTCAGGGCAATTTCAGAATCACTAGTGGCTAAAATTGCTATTTATACTTTTCCACTGGTAGGTAGTAATCTGCTGTTGCTGTCTTCAGTATTCCCAAGGGATAACAAAAGCCATTTAATTCAAGAAAGAAAGGTAAAATTTAGCACAATGCAGCTTCCACAAAACCAAACACACACCCAACTCTCTCAGATATGAAGTAGTAATCTAAAATAGAATCCTGGAACTAATTGCAAAACAAGAGCAAATGTACTCATATTGGATAATTTTATTCTTTTATTAATGTTTGATACATATATGTATTTATTATTAAAATTCAAAGTTGCTATATGGAGAAATAGTTTTGTACCAATAGTGTCTTTGTATGTGTTTATCAATAATGTATGAGATTGCCTCCTATGCTCCTTTTCTTTTATTGGGGGGGGAGGGGGTGTGTCACGCTACGTCAAGGTCGGGAGTCAAACCCGCCACGACTGTCCATGAGGGGTTTTCCCGGGTCCTCACTTCAGGCCGGTGGGGGTGGCCAGGGGCAGCCGAAGACGTGCGTACGTGCGTGCGTGCGTGCGTGCGTGCGTGCGTGCGAGCCTGCGAGTCCACGGGGCGGATCGCGCGTGCCGGGAGTGTTTCAGCCCGGCCCCCGGCTCATTGTGGCCGCCTCACGCCGGCCCGAGTTCGCAGCAGCGGTGGAGGCCCCGGGCCTGTGACCACAAAGAGGGAGCCGGGGGTCGGACGGGAGCGCTGCGGCGGCAGCTGAGGCCCAGACCAGGCCCCCCTCAGCCTCCCGCCTGCCCGTCTGCCCCGCCCCCGCCGGCGGCGCCGCGCCCCTCCCCCAACCGCCAGACTAGCGCGGTGCGGGGCCCGCGCGCGAAGACATGGGGGAGAAGCTGGAGCTGAGGCTGGAGTCGCTCTTGGGGACCGAGCCCGCCGTCTCCCCGTGGCCGCTGCCGGTCTACGTAAGTGCCGCCCGTCCCCTCCTCCCGGACCCCCGCTCCTGTTCCCCCACGGCGCGCGCTGAGCCCACCGGGAAACGGAGCGACTCGAGTCGCCAGACCCTCTTTGGAGCCCCCCTTCCCGCCCCGCCGTGGTTCTCCGCGGCAGTTTCCAGCCCCCGCGCGCAGGGTGGGCAGAGGGGAGCCGGCGCCGGCCGGGGGGCACAGACTCGGCCGCGGGGACCCCGCGCTTCCGAGGGGCGCCCGAGCCGGTCTGCGGTTGGCTCTGCAGGGCTGGGGACCCCGGTCCCCCCGGTCCTGGAATGTCGGCGGGCTTGCCCTTCTGTACTTTAGGATCTGACATGTAGGGTTTCTTTTTCCTGGTAGTTTATTCTTAGCGCTGTCAACGTGCTTAGTGTTTTTAATTTTTTTTTATTTTTCAGGGCACCCTTTCCTCCCTCTCTCCAGTTTTTTTGTGTTTCTGTTTTGTTTTGTTTTAGTCAGGCATTTTGTCCCTCTGATCTTGAGTGGGTGGGCTGGCAGGACACTTGGAGAGGAGGCGTTCTGTCCCCTGATCTTGAGTGGCCTTTGGAAAATGACAGGCCAGACGGAAATTTACACAGGCGTCCGGTGATTCCAGAAATGCAGGGTGTCCGGCTAGGTGGGCGCCCGGCCTGTCGTCCCCCGTGGCGGCGTGGTGCGCGTGTTCCTTGTCTCAGGGTTTACGCTTGGGCCCCGCAGCCCACCTTCCAAAGGGAAAGCGCAGCGGGCGCCTTGGGCCGGCGCCTTTGGGGCGCCCTTTCGTGCGCTCGGCTTGCGGGGGACCGGCCTCCAGGCGACCCGGCGGGGAAGCCCGCGCGACCCGGCCGTCGCGCGGGCTCCGTGTGTGTCAGTTTGTGGAAAGTGTGTCGCGCGCGGCCGGGGTCGGGGTCGGGACGCTGGGACCACCTGGGAGCCGATGTAGAGGGATATGATTTCCATTTTCAAGGCGCATTCATCCTGTGCAGGGAGACAGCCTAACATAAAATTTGCCTAACAAAAAATATATTAACAGGTGGAAAGACTATCTCCCAGTTGAACAGCGGATGCCTGGGACTCGTTTCATTGCTTTCAAAGTTCCTTTAAAAAAGGTGAGCAAAAGTTAATACCATATTCTTCCAGAAATCTGAATTCACCATATAGAGCCCTGGCTCTCAACCCCGTCGTACTCCATTTTCCCGTTTTATAGCAAATACTTTTTAATACCTCTTTTACTATCCAGAAATGGGATTCATAGACAAATACAACCAACTTTTGTACTTAATTAAAAAACAAAAAAAAAACAATGCAATGCCCTAACTATAAATAAAGAATAAAGTAATTTATAAGAAAGTAATATGTATCTCAGTATGTAAATGTTTGGGGATGACTATACTAGAAATAAAGAAATAGTCGGTTACTTGTACCATGAATGCAATAAACTGTGGACTTTGATTGATAACGATGTGTCAGTGTTGGTTCATGAATTCTAACAAATGAAGCACACTGGTATGGCATGTTGGTAATGGGGAAGGCTGTGTGGGATGAAGGAGAGAGGGTATAAGTGGGAACTGTGTACATTTTGCTCAGTTTTGCTGTGAATCTCAAACTGCTCTAAAACTAGTCTACTAATTAAGAAAAAAAGTGTGTGTTGCTGACACTTGAATAACCAAAGAGATCAGTGGAACAGGGTACATGTATAAGCCAAATACATGAAAGAATATTTAGCAGTGAAAGCCATCCTTCCTATATGTAGATATTCAAGAAGTATTTATTTCTGTGTCTATTTTCAGGCACTCCGCTTGGAGCTGGCAATACAGTGGTAGGCAAAATTGATGTGGTCCCTGCCTTCTGGGAGTTTCGAGTCAGGTTAGGAGACCAACATGAAATAAACAAACATAGAAATAACTATATAGAAGTGAGCTTATTTTCTTCCGTCTAATCTCTCTGGAAGAAAGGATTGTAATATCGCTTGTAAGCTACAGAGGAGGAAACTTTACTTTGAATCTCATATGTTAGCATCCCAGGGTTTGAATAAATGGATAATATAGTAAAGGATTTTAAACATATGTTCTTCCTTATTTTATTCTTTCTGACAGAGTTTTGAAAAGAATCTTGCTCCAGAAGAACGTTTCTCCCCCTTGGATCTCTTAACAAAATCCAAGGACAGAATGAAGAACTTGGGCTGATTATTGACTTAGCAAATACTCGCCGCTCTTACAAGCCAGAGGTAAATGGAAGGCGTAATTGAAAATGACCTTCTTTCTGATACTGTAATAATTCATAGTAGTTCAGTAGTTATCATCTTATGCTAAGGTGAGTCCTGGCCTTCTCTCATGGGTTCAAAAA
>NW_021702496.1:0-1091 GCF_005190385.1 Monodon monoceros
CAGAATATTTGCAGATCACTTAACATTTACTAGGTATGTTCTCAGTCCGGAAGGATATATTTCACTTACATGTGTCATTTAATTTAACCACATCCCTCTGTAATAGATAGTGGTATCCCTATTTGCAGATAGGAGACAGGCTCAGAAAGATTAAGAATGTTACCTAATTCTAGTAAGTAGCCAAACCTAAACTGATCTAATTCCAGGGCAAAGCTCTTTCTGGTCTTTATCTCTTTGAGAATTGTTGAACATTAAAAGCCTTCTTCCAGGTAAATGCATAAAGAAACAACATGAGCAATGATATAACAGTAGAAGTCTCACTAAATAATTGGTGTGTTTGGCCTTGCTTTTGCTGATAGATCTTTTGCAAAATTGCTTTTCTCTGAGATATTTAAAGTGGACTTTAACTATTTTCTTGGAAGACTTTCCTAAATTATACCTATCAGAAAGCTGCTTTGCTTTAAGGCCGAAGAAAAATGAAAGCTTACTTAACTACACTTAGGTGCCAGGGTCATACTATGAGCTCTACACCTGCCAGGATTCACGCTAAGATAGATAGGGTGGCTCAGCAAACTGTCCATAGTCCTGTGATTTCTTTCTGATATTCTGAAGTAGAAATAATTTCATAACTGTTCACAGAAGAGAGAAACACTGTTTCTTGGTCCTCAATATCATACCGCTGTAGGCTAATTCTTTCTCTCTTCTGTTGCCCCTTAGTATAGAGAGTGTGTTTTGGGGACCCTCCTTCACGATCTTCTCCATTCCAAGAGCATCTTACATAAATCCAGGACTTCTCAAGCAGCCAGTTTTGCCAGATGGTCTTAGGGTTGGTTGTACCCATATATGTATAATCTGAACTTCTCAAGTAAGGTCCTTAGAGAGCATAATGGCTAAGAGAATTGGTGCTGATACCAGACCTGAGTCCAAATACTGCCTATGCCCCTAACTAGCTGTGTAACCTTGGAGAAGTAACTTAAGCCCCTTAAAGGGATTAGATTTCTCACCTGGAAAATGGTATAATAAATGCATCTACCTCATATGGTTAGTGTGTAAATTAATGTAACTTGAGATGGTGCATGTTAAGCATTAGC
>NW_021702497.1:0-1054 GCF_005190385.1 Monodon monoceros
CACCAGGCCTCTGTCTCCACCCACCACCCACCCCTCCTCTCCCTGACCCCTGGGTTCCTCTCATTAGGAGAGGGTTTTCTTGAAGTTGTCTTCCACTCATGGGCCAGATAATATAATTAGAAAAGAAGCCAGAGCTGCAGCCCCTTGTCTATCCTGACTCTCAGGAGCCCACACCTGTTCCTTGGACCTGGCCGATTCAGAAAGTTCCATTTTCTGCAACTGTGAGCCCCTGAGGGGTGATTATTGGCTGGCCTGGGAAGCCTGACCATGCCGGCCAGTCCTCCCCAGGTGTGCCTGGGTTGAGATCAATATAAACACTGCTCCAGGCAGCAAGAGCACCTGCAGCTGTGCCTGACGCCATTTTCTCTGCCCAGTCAGCAGTCTCGGGGCTGGGCTGGTGGGAGGGAGTGAGAGGCCACGGCTTTGTCGGTGGCCTAGTGTGAGTGGGGCTCTGCTGGACTTTCTGCTGTAGTTGCCAAGATGCCACCTGCTAAAGAAGAGGATGTGTCACCCATACCTGCCGCTGGTATTTCTCCCTGGGCAGAGGTGAGGAAGGAAGAAAGCAGTGGGGGCTGGGACAGCAGGGGTATCTCAGGCAGGGTAATGGAAACCTTCCAAAAGAGTACCCAGGGCCAGGACCATCCTGGCTGGCCTGCAGGCACCAAGTCGGCTGGCATGCTGTCGCTCATGTGGCTCCATGGCCCTTCCTCTAGGCTTTCAAGTCCTTGTACATATTCAGGTGTTTTACCTGGGAAGGGTGGGAACATTTCAGCAGCAGCTGGCCTGGGGCTCGGCCCACGTTTACTCACAGATGCCTCGGCACGGTCCCCCAGCTTTGCAATGAGGACGCTTGTTGCGTGGGGCCTACTGGCTGAATGGGAGATGATTCCCCACCACTGACCAACTTCAGAATATTTACAACTGGAGCAAGTGCCCTGATACGGTTTTCCTCTGTGTAACTTGTGGGTTCTGTATTTTTTTTCTTTTTTTCATTTTTGGTTCAAGGTAGATTTTATTCCTCTTTTTTGTATTTACAGATATAAGCATGGAAATC
>NW_021702498.1:0-605 GCF_005190385.1 Monodon monoceros
TTTTTTTTTCTTCTCACTCTATATCTGGTTAAATCATGTCATTCAGGCCTTCAATTGTTCTTTCCCTTGTTTTCCTACTGCCCTTTACTTTAGCTTTAGCACATCCTTGTATCCACACCTTACAAAAATTCTCTGATTCTACTAAACTTACTGACTGTTAGATTTGTGCCAGAGCAAACAATACTCATGATGAACATGGACTGGTGGCCTAGCTTCTGTCTTTAGAAGGACAGTAAAACATGTGGTAAAGATGTAGGATTTTCCTTTGGTAGCTTTGAAACCGCACATGTCCTCCCTTCCAGAAGATTGGCACCAGATATTACAGCTTTCCATTGGGTACCCCCAACTCGTAAAGGAATGCTCCTCACTCAGGTCTGGACTCTTATCCCAAACTTTTCTTTATGTTTCAAACACAATGATGAGCATGGCAAAACTCTAGGGTATCTCCCACTGAAAAATTGTAACTGTAATATTTTATATATCTTTGGGAACATGAATTCACTCCCCATTGGAACATACAAGCTTATATCATCTCCTCCCTTAATGTAACTCCATAATGGAAATGAAAACAATAATAATACTGGGAAAAGAGAAGCTGATGTTCT
>NW_021702498.1:615-1124 GCF_005190385.1 Monodon monoceros
TGAATGACTACAAATAACAATACAGTAGATAGAAAGGGCTTGGGCATGCATTCACCAAAAACTTTTTCCTTAGGTTGGAAGAGCAGAATTTGAAAAACGAATTCACAATCCTTTTATAGTTATGTCTACCACTTTCAATGATTCTGTCCAAGCTTTTAAATATCAACAAACCCAAATAAATAGCCTTTCAAAAGCAGTACTAAAAAACCTCAGAGACTGAATATCTTCTCATTGCTCAGCAAGGGGGAACTTGTGCCCTACTTCACCAAGAATGTTATTTGTCAATAGGCCAGGAAAATAACACAAGAACTAAAAATAACAAAGGACAATACCAAGCAGAAGTTGGCCAAGCTCCTGAACCTTGGGACATTTTTGATCTATTAAACATAAACAGTTAGGGAAACTGGTTGAGAAGCATATTTCAATCAATAGCTATCATTGGGCTTCTGGTCATCAGTTTATTTCCACTATTTTGTAATAGTAAACAAATACCTTCCTCACAAATGTAT
>NW_021702499.1:0-2019 GCF_005190385.1 Monodon monoceros
AAAAGTCCAATGACATGTTCCATAGAAACAGAACAAATAATCTTAAGCTGTGTGTGGAACCACAAAGGACCCAGAAGAGCCAAAGCGACCCTGAGGAAGGAGAGCGGGCTGGAGCCGCCTCCCTCCCAGATTTCACACTACATTACGAAGCTACAGTCCCCAAAAAGTGTGGAATTGGCACAAAAACAGGCACACAGACTAGAGGAACAGAGCAGAGAACCCAGGAATCAACTTACAGGTATGTGGTCAGTTAATTCACAAGAAAGGAGCCAAGAACATACACCAGGGAAAGGACAGTCCCCTCAATAAACGGTGATGGGAAAATCAGATGCCGCACGCCAAAGAACAACACTGCACTCTGTCTACACCACACACAAGAGGGGACCAAAACCCAGTTTTCCAGATCAAGCCCTTCCTCTCCTGGGTCCTCTGAAGTCAGACACCCTCAGCGGTCAGCCACGCACAGGAACCTTCTGCTCACTTTTCCTCACCTTCTCCCTCAGCGGCATCACCTCCCAGCAGGTCATGAGGAGACCAGGCTCCTCTCAGCATGAACTGGACCCCACAGTGTCCCAAAGCTGAAGGCCCAGCGGGTCCTGAGGAGACCCAGATCCTGTTAGTGTGGACTCGACCCCGGCTTGTCCCAAAGCCTGGACATCAGCGTGGCCTCAGCCCAAGGTGTTCCAGAAACCAAAGACCCAGCAGGTCCTGAGGAGACAGGGCTCCTCTCAGCACGAACGTGAACAGCATGATCTGAACAGACATCCCGCCAAAAAAGATATACAGATAGTAAAAGTCATACAGAAACAAGCTCAAGGGCTTCTCTGGTGGTGCAGTGGTTGAGAGTCCACCTGCTGATGCGGGGGGCACGGGTTGGTTCCCCGGTCCGGGATGATCCCACATGCTGCGGAGCAGCCGGTTCCGTAAGCCATGGCCGCTGAGCTTGCGTGTCCAGAGCCTGTGTTCCGCGATGGGAGATGCCACAACAGTTAGAGGACCGCGTACCGCAAAAAAAAAAAGAAAGAAAGAAACAAGCTCAACATCATATACCATTAGGGAATTACAAATTAAAATCATGAACTATCACAGCACACCTATTAGGACTGCTAAGCTCCAAAAATATGACAATACCAATTGCTAGAGGGTGAGGAAAAAAAGGAACTCTCCCTCATAGCTGGGGGGATGCATGTGCAGCCACTTTGTAAGACAATTTGGCAGTTTTTCCAAAGCTAAACAAGTCTCACGTTGGGATCCAACAATCATACTTCCAGTATTTAGGCAACTGCTTTGAAAATCTATGTTCAAATGCAAACAAGGATGCAATTATGAAGAGCAGCACTTCCATAATGGCTAAAAACTCGAAGAAATCAGGATATCCTTCAAAAGATGAATGCATAAGCAAATTGGGGTACATCCATGTCAACTCGAGTAAAATATGTCACTCCAAAATATGTCTCTCTGGCAAAAGGATTATTGGCCTGCTTTAAAAAAAACAAAACAAAAAAAAAAAAAAAAAAACAGGGCTTCCCTGATGGCTGAGTGGTTAAGAGTCCACCTGCCAATTCAGGGGACACAGGTTCAAGCCCTGATCCGGAAAGATCCCACATGCCGGAATTCAAATAAGCCTGTGAGCCACAACTACTGGAGCCCACACACCTAGAGCCTCTGCTCCGTGACAAGAAAAGCCACCACAATGAGAAGTCTGCACACCGCAAAGAAGAGTAGCCCCTGCTCGCCACAACCAGAGAAAAGCCTGCATGCGGCAACGAAGACCCAATGCAGCCAAAAATAATAATTTTTTAAAAAAATCTCAGAAAACTGAGATTGCCGTTTTATGAAGAACATTTACAACAGAGAAATCTCCATTTATAAGGGTATGTCCCTCTTTGCACCAAAAATAGAAGGACAATTAAATCTTAAGTAACTCCTTTCAATGGGGAAGTCCTGACTTAAATGTGCAAACAGTCATACCCTTGTTTACTGTGCTTTGCATGATAACCTGCCATAACTGGCCTTCCC
>NW_021702500.1:0-1130 GCF_005190385.1 Monodon monoceros
TGCAGGAATTCAAGGACATCTCTGTCAAAACATTAGCTAAACATGAACTAAAGGAACAGAGACTCCAGTGCCTACATACGATAAGGAGTCATTGCAAAGCTATTTTGGAAAGTCAAAGTCATTACAGTCATTGCAAAGCTAGTTTGGAAAGGTCCCTAAACAAACAGACTACTACAGCCTTCAACAATCAAAAGCCCAGAAAACCCTGGGAAAGTGGGAGAATCTTATTTCCATAGACACCACATTATAATATTTGAAAGCCAAATGTTCAACCAAAAAACTCACAAGGTATACAAAGACATGGAAAAGTATGGTCCATTTAAGAAAACAAATTAATTGATGAAACCATCCCTAAAGAAGCCCAGACTTTTCTCCATTGCATATTCTTGCCTCCTTTGTCATAGATTCATTGACCATAAGTGCATGGGTTTCTTTCTGGGCTCTCTATTCTGTTCCAGTGATGGATGTTTTTGTGCCGGTGCCATACTGTTTTGACTACTGTAGGTTTGTAGCACAGTCTGAAGCCAGGGAGCATGATTCCTCCAGTTGTGTTCTTCTTTCTCAAGACTGTTTTAGCTATTCAGCATCTTTTGTGTTTCCATACAAACTTTAAAATTATTTGTTCTAGGTCTGTGGAAAATGCCCTTGATATGTTGATACAGACTGCATTGAATCCATAGATTTCCTTGGGTATGATGGTCATTTTAACAATATTAATTCTTCCAATCCGTGACCATGGTATATCTTTCCAGCTGTTTGTGTCATCTTTCATTTCTTTTCTGAGTGTCATATAGTTTCCTGGGTACAGGTCTTTTACCTCCTTAGGCAGGTTTATTCTTATGTATTTTATTCATTTTTGTGCGATTGTAAATGGGATTGTTTCCTTAATTTCTCTTTCTGATAGTTCACTGTGAGTGTATAGAAATACAAAATTTATATATAGAAATCTATTGTATCCTGCAAATTTACCAAGTTCATGTTTGAGCTCGAATAGGTTTTTGATGGTGTCTTTCAGATTTTCTACGTATCATGCCATCTGCAAACAGTGACAGTTTTACTTTTTCCTTTCCATTTTGGAGTCCTTTTATTTATTTGTTCTTGTCTGATTGCTGTGGCTAGGACTTCCAAAA
>NW_021702501.1:0-2647 GCF_005190385.1 Monodon monoceros
ACGGGTTAGGGTAAGGCTTCGGGTAAGGGTTAGGGTTAGGGTTAGAGGAAGGGGAAGGTTTAGGTTACAGGTTAGCGTACGACAAAGGTTTAGGGTGAGCGTACGTATTAGGGTATGGGTTAGTGTTAGCGTATGAGTTAGGGTTAGTAGACGCATTAGGGTAAGGCTTCGGGTAAGGGTTGGGGTTAGGGTTCGGGTTAGGTGACGGTTTAGGGTACAGGTTAGGGTACGACAACGGTTTAGGGTGAGCGTACGTGTTATGGTACGGGTTACAGTTAGCGTACCGGTTAGGATAGGGGATGGATTAGGGTAAGGCTTCGGGTGAGTGTTAGGGTTAGGGTAGGGTTAGGGGACGGGAACGGATTAGGGTACAGGTTATTGTATGACAACGATTTAGGGTGAGCGTACATGTTAGGGTACGGGTTAGTGTTAGCGTATGGGTTAGGATTAGGGGACGGGTAAGGGTAAGGCTTCGGGTAAAGTTTAGGGTTAGGGTTAGCGTTAGGGAATGGGGACGGGGACGGGGACGGTTTAGGGTACAGGTTAGGGTACGACAACAGTTTATGGTGACCGTATGTGTAAGGGTATGGGTTAGTGTTAGCGTACGACTTAGGATTAGTGGACGGGTTAGGGTAAGGCTTCGGGTAAGTGTTAGTGTTTGGGTTAAGGTTAGGGGATGGGGATGGTTTACGGTACAGGTTAGCGTATGACAACGGTTTTGGGTGAGCGTACGTGTTAGGGTTTTCGTTATTGTTAGCATACGGGTTAGGATTAAGGGACGTATTAGGATAAGGCTTCGGGTAAGTTTTAGGGTTAGGTTTAGGGTTAGGGTTAGGGGACGGGGATGGTTTAGGGAACAGTTTAGGCTACGACAACGGTTTAGGTTGAGCGTACGTGTTAGGGAATGGGTTAGTGTTAGCGTAAGGGTTAGGATTAGGGGACTGGTTAGGGTAAGGCTTCGGGTAAGTGTTAGGGTTAGGGCTAGGGTTAGGGTTAGGGGACGGGGGCGGTTTAGGGTACAAGTTTGTGTACGACAATGGTTTAGGGTGAGCGTACGTGTTAAGGTATGGGTTAGTGTTAGCGTAGGAGTTAGTGTTAGCGTACGTGTTAGCATTAGGGGACGTGTTAGTGTAATGCTTCGGGTAAGGGTTACGGTTAGGGTTAGGTTTAGGGTTAGGGGACGGGGCGGTTTAGGATACAGGTTAGGGTACGACAACGGTTTAGGGTGAGCGTAGGTGTTAGGGTATGGGTTAGTGTTAGCGTACGGGTTAGTATTAGGGGACGGGTTAGGGTAAGGCTTCGGGTAATGGTTAGGTTTAGGATTACGGTTAGGGTTAGGGGACGGGTACGGTTTAGGGTATAGGTTAGGGTACGACCACGGTTTAGTGTGAGCGTACATGTTAGGGTACGGGTTACTGTTAGCATATGGGTTAGGATTAGGGGACGGGTTAGGGTAACGTTTCGGGTAAGGGTTAGGGTTAGTGTTATTGTTATGGTTAGGGTACGGGGACGGTTTAGGGTACAGGTTAGGGTATGACAACGGTTTAGGGTGAGCGTACGTGTTAGGGCATGGGTTAGTGTTAGCGTACGGGTTAGGATTAGGGGACGGGTTAGGGTAAGACTTTGGGTAAGGGTTAGTGTTAGCGTTAGGGTTACGGTTAGGGTTAGGATTAGGGTACGGGGACCGTTTAGGGTACAGGTTAGGGTACGACAACGGTTTAGGGTGAGCGTACGTGTTAGGGTATGGGTTAGTGTTAGCGTACGGGTTAGGATTAGGGGACAGGTTAGGGTAAGGCTTCTGGTAATGGTTATGTTTAGGATTAGGGTTAGGGATAGGGCATGGGGATGGTTGAGGGTACAGGTTAGGGTACAACAACCATTTAGGGTGAGCGTAGGTGTTCGGGTACGGGTTAGTGTTAGCGTATGGTTTAGGATTAGTGGACGGCTTAGGGTAAGCCTTCGGGTAAGGGTTAGGGTTAGTGTTAGGGTTGGGGGATGGGGACGGTTTAGGGTACAGGTTAGGGTACGACAACGGTTTAGGGTGAGCATACGTGTTAGGGTACGGGTTAGTGTTATCATACGGTTTAGGATTAGGGGACAGGATAGGGTAAGGCTTCGGGTAAGTGTTAGTGTTAGGGTTAGGGTTAGGTGACGGGGACAGTTTAGGGTACAGGTTATTGTACGACAACGGTTTAGGGTGAGCGTACTTGTTCGGGTATGGATTAGTGTTAGCGTACGGGTTAGGATTAGGGGACAGGTTAGTGTAAGCCTTTGGGTAAGGGTTAGGGTTAGGGTTAGGGTTAAGGGACTGGGACGGTTTAGGGTACAGGTTAGGGTACGACAACCATTTAGGGTGAGCGTACGTGTTCGGGTACGGGTTAGGGTTAGCTTATGGGTTAGGATTAGGGAACGGGTTAGGGTAAGCGTTTGGTGAAGGGTTAGGGTTAGGGGACGGGGACGGTTTAGGGTACAGGTTAGGGTACGACAACTGTTTAGTTTGAGCGTACGTGTTCGGGTACGGGTTAGTGTTAGCGTACGGGTTAGGATTAGGGGATGGTTTAGGGTAGGCCTTCGGGTAAGGGTTAGGGTTAGGGTTAGTTGATGGGGACGGGGACGGTTTAGGGTACAGGTTAGGGTACGGCAACGG
>NW_021702502.1:0-1575 GCF_005190385.1 Monodon monoceros
GGTGGGATATAGTGACTTTTCTCCCTTTTTCATGATAAAAATATACTTAAAAGTATATAGTTGGGCTTACCTGGTGGCGCAGCGGTTGAGAGTCCGCCAGCCAATGCAGGGGATGCAGGTTCGTGCTCCGGTCCGGGAAGATCCCACATGCTGCGGAGCGGCTGGGCCCGTGAGCCATGGCCGCTGAGCCTTGCGTCCGGAGCCTGCAGGTCTGGAGCCTGGGCTCTGCAACGGGAGAGGCCACAACAGTGAGAGGCCCGCGTACGGCAAAAAAAAAAAAAAAAAAAAGGCGCTGAGAGCAGAGGGTGGTGGATGGAGAGCCTCCAGTCGCCCCGGCTGGCACAGCAGTGAGTCACAGGACTCTCAGTGAGTCACACAGCTCTCCACACCTCAAGGCAAAGCTCTGAAAACTATTAGCAGGCCATTAGCTCTGATTCAAGCCCAGCTGGCATGGAGCAGGCTTTAGTCACCCAGCTGCAGAGCTCACACACTGGGTGCCCATCCCTTGGACCAGCAGCCTCACCTCCTGAACCCAACGCCCACAGCCGGGTCCAGTCTCAGACCTCCTGCCATTGCCCTGTTTGGGCGAGACTGTGGGGTGGAAGCTCCTAGCTGGTGGGGTCTTTGTCTCACATCCTGTGTACCTCCAGGAACAGGCTCACCAAAGGAAGGAAGATGGGGTCATTCACAGCTCATTAGGTGCCAGCAGCTCGAACACACCGATGTCATTCAGCCCACCCAGCGGCTCTAGGAGGCGGGTCCTCCTCAGCCCTTTGCAAACGAGGAAGAAGTTGCAACTTCCTTAGACCACCACTTAGAACTTCCTCGGATATTTTTAGAGCTGTCATTTTGAAATTTACCTGCTTCTGATTCAGTGCTGCTTTGCTACCTTGCTGGTCCAGTGGAAATCCTCAAAGCAGGAGCAGCCCTATTTTAAAATAATAAGGTTAGAGCAAGTGACTTTAATCCAGGTCTCTTTAGCTCAAGAGCACAGAGGAGAGTGTGAGGAAAGAGTGAGGCCACAAGGAATTCTTCACTGGGTAAATTTTCCCCAAACCTCACTAACTGGGAGAAATTGACCACTGGATTATGTGCCTTGAAGGAAAGCAAAAATGTTGAAAGCAGAGTGTGGAGCTTGTTTAGAAAGCAGGCTGTATCATTTGGTCACCTGCTGATGATAATAGCATTGGCTGAGACCTGAGCATTTACAACGAAGGCACTTCTGTAGGTAATAAGTTCCAGGAGGGCCCGAACTGAGTATGTCTGTTTCAGCATTTAGCATGGTTTAGCATCTGAGAGGCCGGTACATTATTGGCATATAGTAGACTTAAAAATGAATATTTGTGGATTGTCTGAATGAGTGGATGTGTGTGATTCACATCCTATTTGCAGGTCCTATGCCCTACAATGGATTTTCAGTGTCAGGTTGTGAAAGTATTTATGACGGGGATTGGCATTGTTCCCTATCTAATGGATAAAGATTACACATGAAAGGACTTTACACTGACATCCTAAAAGCCTCATAGGAATTACTTAACAAAAAAATAAAATTGGATTCTGTATAATTTCTAATTT
>NW_021702503.1:0-1842 GCF_005190385.1 Monodon monoceros
CCTTTTATTTTTTAAAAATATTTTTAAAATATATTCTTTTTCATATTGTTTTCCATTATGGTTTGTCACAGAATATTGAATATAGTTCCCTGGGCTATACAGTAGGACCTTGTTGTTTATCCATCCTATATATAATAATTTGTCTCGGCTAATCCCAAACTCCCAATCCTTCCCTCCCTTACCCTCCCTCCCCCTTGACCAAGTCCTTTTCTAAATGGTAAGAACCTCCACACCCCTGAGTGTGGTGTGAGAAAGAAAAATGTCCTCCCTGTCCTCAATTCATAGAGCCTGGTGGGGACCCTTGGGGGCAACACTGCCCCTTTCAGTTGCCAAGACCTTGACTCCTGCTCAAGGAGTACCACTCCTGGTGGTACTGAAAACCTGTTTTAAGTGGCATGAAAAAAGAGGAAACGAGAAGCTTTGCCTGTTTGGAAACCATCCTGTGTTCCCTGTACTCCCGTATGAGTCCTTATTCTGGGATTCTCAGGCTGGTGTGATGCAGGGGCAGTGACCCCAGGAGTAAAGGTTGAGTCTCCTGGCAAGGTTTTCAGGGAACATGGGCCTTGGTCAGGCTCCCTCAGCTTCCTTTTCCTTAGTCCCTGCTGGTGGCTCAGGAGAAACAAGACATTCAGATAAAGATGTACATAGCTTTTGAAAAGATAGTAACAATACTTAGTAATAATTGAGTGATTTTGCTTATACAGTATTTTTTCCTCTGTGTAGCTCTGGCCAATAGAGGGTCAGAATCACTGTTGAAGGATGGTAAGACTGAAGCCAGAGAGGTAATGGGCGTTTCGAAGAACCCATAGCAAGGTGGGGCAGGACCAGGAGGAGGAGCCTGGACTGCCCACCCTGGCCTCTGTTCAGTGAATCTCCCTCGCTACTTTGGGATGAGGAAACTTCCATGTGTCCAGTAAAGGGATCAGACATCGGTGTGCAGGACTGGCCTGCTTGGTATACTCTCTGCCCCTGGGTAGAGTGGGCTAGGGGTGGGGAGCAGGTGACAATCTCAGGGTGGCCTTGGGGGTATAAGGCTCCAGGGCCAGAAGAGAAGAGCCCAGTCCCCACTAGATGGAGTTTAGGGGCAAGGCCTCTGCTGCAGTCTCTTCCAAACAACTCACTCTTGTAGAGCACTCACTCTGTGTCAGGCCCCAGAGGCCTCAGGGTTCAGTTGGGAATGAGGACAGAAATCATTCAGTCTTTTTTTATGTGCTGGCATGGATCTGAACAAGCACACAAGCTCCAGGACCTTGTGGAGTGTACAGCCTTCAGGAATAAGACCCATGGCCACTTTATCAGAATCGGTATAAGCGATTCTGATAAAGGGTGCTGGTTGTTATTCCATGACCTGCCTTGGGGGGTGGGTTTAGATACCTAGGATCTATACAGCACCACTGACACCCTCCCCCCAAAAATTAATTTCTCCAGAGGCCCTGCTTTATCCCCAGGAAAGGCTTTGCTCCCAAACGGTTCTCATTCTGAGAATGCTGTTTCTTTATCCAACATTTTTGTTCATTATTTATTTTTGTTCAGTGTTTGTTCATTCAACAAGCATTTATTAATCCTGCTGTGTATCTGGGTCTGTGCAGGCTCTGAGTTCACAGAGGAAATGCAATAGTCAGCCTACTTGGATCCCACAGTCTGGGTCAGCATGAGGGACTCAGCCAAAGCCACACAGTTCAGAGAAAGGAGCAGCAAAACTTCTTAGGTGCCCCCATGTGGGTCTCAGTGTGCTGGTGTCCTGCAAGACTTTTTGTAGTTGGACAGGCCTGAGCCTCAGATGATGGCTGCTTGTACACACACACACACACACACACACACACACACACACACACACACACA
>NW_021702504.1:0-1356 GCF_005190385.1 Monodon monoceros
TTCAGTAACAAAAAAACCCAAACAACCCAGTCGAAAAATGGGCAGAAAACCTAAATAGACATTTCTCCAAAGAAGGCATACAGATGGCTTATAGGCACATGAAAAGATGTTCATCACTGCTAATTATTATAGAAATGCAAGTCAAAACTACAATGAGGTACCACTTCACAATAAGCAGAATGGCCATTACTAAAAAGTCTACAAATAATAAATGCTGGAGAGGGTGTGGAGAAAAGGTAAACCTCCTAGAGTGTTGGTAGGATGGTAAATTGGTGCATCCTCTATGGAGAACAGTATGGAGGTTCCTCAAAAAAGTAAAAATAGAGTTGCCACATGATCCAGAAATTCCACTCCTGGGCATATACCCAGACAAAAGTATAGTTTGAAAAGATACATGCACCCTTATGTTCATTGCAGCACTATTTACGATAGCCAAGACATGGAAACAAGCTAAATATCCATCAACAGATGAATGGATAAAGATGATGTGTTATATACTTACAAAGGAATATTACTCAGCCATTATAAAGAATGAAATAATGCCATTTGCAGCAACATGGATGGACCTAGAGATTATCATACTAAGCAAAGTCAGTCAGAAAAAGAAAGACAAATGCCATATCATATCATTTATATGTGGAATCTAAAATATGAAACAAATGAACATATCTACGAAACAAAAACAGACTCATAGATATAGACAACAGACTTGTGGTTGCCAAGGTGGGGGTAGGGGAGGGAAGGATTGAGAGTTTGGAATTAGCAGATGCAAATTATTATATATAGGATGGAGAAACAGCAAGCTCCTATTGTATAGCACAGGAAATTATATTCAATATCCTGTGATAAAACATAATGGAAAAGAATATAAAACAGAATATATATATGTATAACTGAGTGACTTTGTTCTACAGCAGAAATTAAACACAACATTGTAAATCAACTATACTTCAATAAAATTTTTTTAAAAAGTAGTTGTTCTATTCATAGTTGACTGATTTTTAAAACTCATGAATATGTTTTCAGAAACTCTTGAATAGGTTTTTAGTATTGCAAATGCTTTCTTTGCACCTATTGAGATGGCTTTGTGAGTTACATTTCCTTTATTCTGTTAATGTGGTGAATCATACTGCTTCTCAAATACTGAAGAAATATTGCATTCCTGGGTATACATTTAACTGAACAATGATTCATTGCCATATATGATGCTGTTTTGTGGAGGATCTTTGTATTTGTCTTCAAATGCGATATTGGTCTGTAATTTTCTTGCAATATCTATGTCAGACTTGGGTGTCAGAGATATGCTGTCCTCAAAAATGAGTTAAGTATTCTCTCATTTAGAATTAAATCTGTAAA
>NW_021702505.1:0-1319 GCF_005190385.1 Monodon monoceros
AAAGATCTAAAAAAGATAAAGCAAGTCTGAGAGGTGGAGTAGAAATTGAAATTTAGGACTATTGTTGTCAGTGGCACACTATGAGCAACTTTTAAAAGGCTTGTTAGGGTAAAAATGCACTTTTTGGCTTTTTAAGAAAGCATACTATGAAGAAAGAAATAATTGATCATATACTCAGAGCTAAGCATAACTATTGGCTTGCTGTCCCTCCCATAACAACCAAAAATTGAGGGGAAGGGAGAGCAAAGATGCTGATCTTGTGAGCTTCAGATTGCCACAGCAGCCAGTAAACAACGATTGGACCGTGGATCAGTATTTCAAGCAAACAGTCTTTACTGTTTTACCAGCATAATCCCAGGATCTTCACTTTAAGCCAATGTTCTTTGCCCTAAGAGAGCGTCACGCAAAGCATTTGTTTCGTTGTGACTGAAGAACAATTAATTTAGTTCAACTCACTTCGTTGAGCATGTACTATGTGAAAAAACCATACCTAGTCCATAAATCGTAGTTCTCCATGACCATAACCACTGGAGGCTGCTGTTTCAGCATACCAACAGAGGCAGTGAATCTCTAGAAGCAAAACAATCTAGGCCAAAACAAATTAGTAAAGGTTGTCTGAGGGTAAGTGGTTTTTTTAATTGATATAAAATTTATATCCAGTGAAATGCACAGTTGAGTACTCTCTTCTACATGATTTTTTTTCCACCTTGAATTCTGTGAAACCAGTTTGCCCTGGTCTTTCTCCTACACCTTTGGCTATTCCACCCCTCTCTCATCATAGTTACCTATCGCTTCACTAAATGTTGATATTCCAATGTCTGACTTCTTCTCTTCTCAGGTTACATATTCTCTTTATACTGTGTTGCTTTCAGTAACCTCATCAGCATCATGTCTACAAATCTAGACCCTATTTCCCATCTGCTCCATTTGTATATATCCAGCAAGCAATGGGACCTCTTTGCTTAGTGGTGCCATAAGAACTTTAAATTTGTCATGTGCAAAAATGAACTTATTGACTCTCACTACAAACATGCTTTTAATTATGTTTTCATTATTAGCTAATAATGAAAACATACTATTCAAAACAATTCAAGCAATCGAGCACTTTTGTGTGATAAGGGATGTGTCAAACATTATAAATCAGGTAACCCTCTTTTGGGAGAACTGATAGTTTAGCCATTTATTCACGCCAAACCTGGCCATCATTCTGGAACTTTCCTCCTTCCTCATTGCACCCACCCAGAATCCCCCCAAAATTTCACCTCCCCCTCGTCATCGTGGTCCTTGCTTCTTTCTCTGGAATCTCTCAAATCTGTTTC
>NW_021702506.1:0-1234 GCF_005190385.1 Monodon monoceros
TCTGTTTACAAGAACCTCGTCTACGGTACAAGTAAAATATCCGAGAAAGCAAAAAATGGATAAAGAAGTTGTGATACGCACGTACAATGGAATATCACTCAGCAATGAAATCTACGTCATCAGGTCCGTAGCGGCATAATGAGTGGATTCAGGTATGATGATTCTTCGAGAAATAAGTCACACAGAAAAAGAAACATCATAAGATATCACTAATACACGGAATGTAAACTTGCCTACACATGAACTGAATTACAAAACAGAACAGGGTCTCAAATTTAGAAAACCGTCTTATGCTTGCCTATGGGGAAAGGTGAGTTGTGGTGCAGCATAAAACAAGAGATTGAAATTAGCACAGATACTGTTCCATAAGCCAAATATATAATAGACAAGACCTACTCCTTGCTCAACGAAATGGACTCAACACCCCATATTCAACGCCTGGGAATATACCTGAGAAGGAAGAATCTTAAAACCCATGGATTTATATGTCTCCATAAGGAAATCAAGCGTGTATACAGCGGCCTAAACGCAGCAGTGAAAATCCGATAAATCCCATTATCAAAATTAATTTCAAAAGCAAAACACAATGACAGTGAAATAGAGAGCAATTCTTAAATAATTCATTCAGGGCTTCTGATGCAACCTGGGTTTACCACATCTACACCCAGAGCTGGGTGAGACATAAGGCCGGCCACTTCGAGCTGATAGCATTGGTGAGGTTCGGTGAGCAAACGCAGACCCTTTGAAGTCATACTGCATGGTACCCATTCCATGGGTCCCAACTCTCCAGGTTTAAGGGATTCTTCCTTCAGCTAAAACGTGCATGGGAAACCCAGAGTATGGTCCACTATGTGATTGGGAAACGTTTTCAAATGCAGCTCAGTTTTCGAACCCTGGTACTCGGGTTCACCATTCCCGACACTTTACTAACACTCTCCCCACTTGGAGAGTCATTGCCTTTAACCTCCTGATTGGCACAGTTTGCAATTTCTGCGCAAGATGAACAGGAATGAGAACCAATGAGAGACTAGCTGTAGGTGTCTTCACGGGCAAATGGAACGCTCATTTCCCACCAGGAAGAGGAATTAACCAAAGGCTCAGCGTGCCCTGCCGGAAACAGATTAGGGCCTGAAGCAATCCTGCAGTTTTGCGGCCAGCTCACAAAAAAGCGAGTTGAAGAAAGGAGGTCAGGGGCACTGTAATTCACAAACCTGCTGAGTTATGAATGACAGCT
>NW_021702507.1:0-4792 GCF_005190385.1 Monodon monoceros
AGTGCGTATGCGTTTTTTCCTGAATATATTCAGGAAAAAACGCATACGCCCTTTTTGGCCAACCAAGCAAGCATGTTAAAGAAATCTGCACTACAATGAAGTCCCACTGCGCCCCAGTCAAAAGGGCCATCTTAAAAAAGTGTAAAATCCAGAAAGGCAGCACAGGCCATGGAGAACAGGGAGCCTTGTTATGCTGATGGGCGGGATGTAAATTGCCAACAGCCACTCTGGACAAGTGTATGGTGTTTCCTCAAACACCTAAAAAACAAAGCAATGGAGCCTACGGCACTTCCACTTATGGTCTTATACCTTAGGGAAATTAAAATAAAAAACACACAGCCACCCCAAATTTTCAGACGGCTCTGTTTACAAGAACCTCGTCTACGGTACAAGTTAAATATCCCAGAAAGCGAAAAATGGATAAAGAAGCTGTGGTACGTACGTACAATGGAATATCACTCACCAATGAAATCTATGTCATCAGGCCCATCACGGCATAATGAGTGGATTCAGTACGATGATTCTAAGTGAAATAAGTCACACAGAAAATGAAACACCATAAGATATCACTAATACACGGAATGTGAACTTGGCTACACATGAACTGAATTACAAAACAGAACAGTGTCTCACATTCAGAAAACATACTTACGCTTTCTTAAGGGGAAAGGTGAGTTGGGGTGCTACTTAAACCAGAGAATGAAATTAGCACAGATACCGTTCCATAATCCATATATGTAATATACAAGATTTACTCCTTGCTCAACGAAATGGACTCAACACCACATATTCAACTCCTAGGTATATACCTGACTAGAACGAATCCTAAAACCTATGTATTTATATGTTTCCATAAGGGAATCCAGTGTGTGTACAGAGGCATAAATGCAGCAGTGAAAATCACCTAAATCCCATTATACAAATACATTTTAAAAACTGTCACAAAGACAGTGAAATAGATAGCAATTCTTAAACAATTCATTCATGGCTGGTGATGAAACCTGGATTTACAATATCCATACCCACAGCTGGGTGAGACATAAGGCTGGATACTTCGGATGATAGGATTGGTGATGTTCGGTGAGGAAATGCAGACCCTTTGAAGTCATACTGCATGGTACCCATTCCAAGGGTCCCAACTCTCCAGGTTTAAGGGATTCTTCATTCAGCTTAAACATGCATGGGGAAAGCAGAGTATGATGCACTGTGTGATCTGGAAATGTTTTTAAATGCATCTCAGGTTTCGTCCCCTGGTACTCGGGTTCACCATTCCAGACGCTTTACTAACCCTCTCCCCACTTGGAGAGTCAGTGCCTTTAACCTCCTGTTTGGCACAGTTTGCAATTTCTGTGCAAGGTGAACAGGAATAGGGAGAACCAGTGAGAGACTAGCTGTAGGTTTGTGGACAGGCACATTTAACTCTCATTTCCCTCCGGGGAGAGGGATTAACAAAAGGCTCAGCTTGCCATGCCAGAACAAGATGAGGGCCTCAAGCAATTCTGTGGTATTGCGGCCAATTCACAAGAAAGCAAGTTGAAGAAAGAGGTTCAGGGGCACTGTAATTCACAAACCTGCAGAGTTATAAATGACAGCTATTGTCCAAAAGTATATTGAAGGAAGGCTGCAAGGAGGACTTGAAAATGAGGCAGAATTGCAGGAATCATATTTCAGGAGGTAGATAGGAATTGCATTAAAAGCGTATGAAAAGCGGCAAATCTTTGACAGTGATGCACTTGGACAAAAAGTGCGTATACATTTTTTCCTGAATATATTCAGGAAAAAACGCATATGCACTTTTTGGCCAACCAAGCACTGGAGCAATGGAAATCCGCACGACAATGAAGTCTCATTTCCCATTCGTCAAAAGGGCCATCTGATAAAAGTGTAAAAATCAGAAACACAGGACAGGCCATGGAGAACAGGGAGCCTTGTTATGCTGATGGGCGGGATGTAAATTGCCAACAGACACTCTGGAGATGTTTATGGTGTATCCTGAAACATCTAAAAAACAAAGCTACAGAGCCTAGGGCACTTCCACTTATGGCCCTATAGCTTAGTAAAATTAAAATCAACAAGACACAGCCCACATAAAATTTAGGGCTGCTGTGTTTACGAGAACCTCAAGTCCAGTACAAATTAAATATCTCAGAAAGAAAAAAATGGATAAAGAAGTTGTGCTACTTACGTTCAACGGAATATCACTCAGCAATGAAATCAATGTCATCAGGCCTGCAGCAGCAAATTGAGTGGATTTGAGTATGATGATTCTAAGAGAAATATGTCACACAGAGAAAGATAATTATCATAAGATATCACTAATAGAGGGAGTGTAAACTTGGCTACACATAAACTGAATTACAGAACCGAACAGAGTCTCACATTTAGATAAAAAACTTATGCTTGCTTAAGGGGAAAGTTGAGTTGGGGTGCTGTATAAAACCAGAGATTGAAGTTAGCACACATACCGTTCCATAAGCCAAATATGTAATAGACAAGACCTACTCTTTGCTCAACGAAATAGACTCATCCATGGTGTATCACCTCACACTTGTTAGAATGGGCATCATCAGAAAATCTACAAACAACAAATGCTGGAAAGGGTGTGGAGATAAGGAACTCTCTTCCACTATTGTTGGGAATGTAAATTGATACAGTCACTGTGGAGAACATTATGGAGTTTCTTATAAAACTAAGAATAGAATTACCATATGATACAGCAATCCCACTACTGGGCATATACCCAGACAAAACCATAAATCAAAAAGAGACATTCACCGCGATGTTCCTTGCATCACTATTTACAATATCCAGGTAATGGAAGCAACCTAAATGCCCACAGACAGACGAATGCATAAAGATGTGGTACATATATAAAATGGAATATTACTAAGCCATAAAAAGGAATGAAATTGGGTCATTTGTAGACGTTGATGGATCTAGAGACTGTCATACAGAATGAAGTAAGTCAGAAAGAGAGAAACAAATCTTGTATATTAATGCATATATTTTGAACCTAGAAAAATTGTACTGATGAACCATTTTGCAAGGCAGAAATAGAGCAACAGATGTAGACAACAAACGTATGGACACCAAGGGGGGAAAGCTGTTGGGTGGCTGGTGGTGGGAGGAGCTGAGAGATTGGGATGGGTATGTAAACATTTATATGTATAAAATACATAACCAAAAAGAACCTGCTGTATAAAATAAAATTTAAAAAAGTAAAACAGAAAAAATATTCTTCCCTTCACATACATGTATTTATATAAACAAATTATTTCCATGCTTATATCTGTAAATACAAAAAAGAGGAATAAAATCTACCTTGAACCAAAAACGACAAAAAGGAAAAAAACAAAACAGAACCCACCAGTTACACAGAGGAAAACCGTATCAGGGCACTTGCTCCAGTTGTAAACAATTCTGAAGTTGGTCAGTGGTGGGGAATCATCTCCCATTCAGCCAGCAGGCCCCATGCAACAAGCGTCCTCATTGCCATGCTGGGGGACCATGCCGAGGCATCTGTGAATAAACGTGGGCCGAGCCCCAGGCCAGCTGCTGCTGAAATGTTCCCACCTTTCCCAGGTAAAACACCTGAATATGTACAAGGACTTGAAAGCCTAGAGGAAGGGCCATGGAACCACATGAGCCACAGCATGCCAGCCGACTTGGTGCCTGCAGGCCAGCCAGGATGGTCCTGGCCCTGGGTGCTCTTCTGGAAGCTTTCCATTTCCCTGCCTGAGATACCCCTGCTGTCCCGGCCCCCACTGCTTTCTTCCTCACACACCTCTGCCCAGGGAGAAATTCCAGTGGCAGGTATGGGTGACACATCCTCTTCTTTAGCAGGTGGCATCTTGGCAACTGCTGCAGAAAGTCCAGCAGAGCCCCACCCACACTGGGCCACCCACAAAGCCGTGGCCTCTCACTCCCTCCCACCAGCCCAGCCCTGAGACTGCTGACAGGGCAGAGAAAATGGCGTCAGGCACAGCTGCAGGGGCTCTTGCTGCCTGGAGCCGTGTTTATATTGATCTCAAGCCAGGCACACCTGGGGAGGGCTGGCCGGCACGGTCAGGCTTCCCAGGCCAGCCAATAATCACCCCTCAGGGTCTCACAGTTGCAGAAAATGGAACTTGCTGAATCGGCCAGGTCCAAGGAACAGGTGTGGGCTCCTGAGAGTCAGGATAGACAAGGGGCTGCAGCTCTGGCTTGTTTTCTAATCATATTATCTGGCCCATGAGTGGGAGACAATTTCAAGAAAACCCTCTCCTAATGAGAGGAACCCAGGAGTCAGGGAGAGGAGGGGTGGGTGGTGGGTGGAGACAGAGGTCTGGTGCCCCGGGTGCAGTGGAAGTCTCTGGAAGACCAGGTGGAGGGAGACCACACAGAGTGATGCCCAGGGTCACAGACCTGTCAGAGCTGCTGTTTGTCAGTTCAAGTCCTGCTCTGAGGTGCTCTGTGTCAGATCTGAGTGACAGGTGAGCTGGGAGTGCTCTGCAATGAGGGCTATGTGCACGGTTCCTGTGTGCCAAGCCCTGCCACGGTACCTGCAAGGGTAGCTCTGTATCCTGGGATGGACCTGACCACGAGAGCCCCTTGGGCTGCAGGGGACCTGCCCAGGGAACCCCATATCCTGGGAGGGGCCTGAACACGAGAGCCCCGTGGGCTGAGGTGGGGGTGGGGTACCTGACCAGGTGAGCTCCATATCCTGGGATTGGCCTGACCTCGAGAGCCCCATGGGCTGCTGGAGTCCTGGTAAAGGATGTCAGGACAGTCAGTGAAGACACTGAGGATATAC
>NW_021702508.1:0-1053 GCF_005190385.1 Monodon monoceros
TTTACTAAAGATATTGAAACTCTAAAAATAACCAAATAAATTCTGGATCTGGAGAACTCAATGAGATGGAAGAATGCATTAAAAAGCACTGGAAATAAAGCAGACCATATAGAAGAGAAAACTCGTGAGCTCTATGAAAACTATCCCACTCTGTTAGGAAGAGAAATATTAGAATAATGGATAACCAGAAGGAAAAGAGAGGGAGAAAGTAACAGTATATTTAAAGAAATAGTTTGATAATTTGATAAAACTATAAAGGAAGAGAAAAAACATGGGACTTGTTATGGCAAATGAAGATAAAATAGTCATTTTCTGCTGATACCATCTTGTCTATGAGAGGTTTTATACATGGTAACCACAAAACATAAATCTAGAGAAGAGACATGAAACATAAGGGGAAACTGAGAAAAATCATATAAAACCATCAAACTAAATGGCAGACAAACACAAGGAAAAATGGACAATGCAGATATAGAGCAACCAGAAGATAAAATGAAGTACTACGACCTCACCTATCAATAATCACCTGAAATGTAAATGGATTGAGTTAGCCAATCAAAAGACACAGAGCGACTGAATGGATTAAAAAAACAAGACCTAACTATATGTTGCTTCCAGGAGACTCATACCACCTCTAAAGAAAAACATAGGCTCACATTTAATGGATGAAAGATAGCACTCCAAGCAAATGGCAGGCAAAATAAAGTGAGTGTAGCCATACTCATTAGACTTTAAGCCAAAATAGACTTCAAGCCAAACAAGGTAACGAGACAAAGATGAACACTGTATAACAATAAAGGAGACAATTCATCAAGAAGATATAACAGTTAATATATATACACCAAACATAAAAGCACTAAAATATATAAAGCAATTATTAACAGAAATAAAGGGAGAAATTGTCAGTGACACAATAATTGTAGGGGACTTTTTGCAACCCATTTACATCAATGGATGGATCATCCAGATGGAAAGTCCACAGAAAACAGTGGCCTTAAATGAAAGATTAGATCAGATAGTTTTAAGAGATTTATACAGAAAATTTCATCCAAA
>NW_021702509.1:0-4519 GCF_005190385.1 Monodon monoceros
GTTTGAGGCTACATATGATGGGTTCCTCATCTTTTGATGATGTGGCCCCAATGATGTGAGGACCCTCCTGCCTGGTTCCCATCCCCTTGGTGATGTGTGCCCTCTGTTGAGACTGTGATCCTGGTTGGGTTCCTCACACTTCTGTGAGGTGGGCCCTCTTCTCTGAGGTCACTCCTGCCTGGCTGGCACACCCTGCCTTGGCGACGTCGGCCCTATTGTGGCAGTTGGAGCCTGCTGGGAGCCTCCTCCCCTCGGTGATGAGGCCATCTGGCGTCAGGCCCTAACGGCTGGGTTCCCACATTTTCTGATACGTTCTAAGTGGTGCGAGGGCACTCCTGCCATGTTCCCATCCCCATGGGCATGTGGGCCTTCTGTTCTGAGGTCCCAACGGCTGGGTTGCTCACACTTTCATGATGTGGGCCCTCTGCTGTGAGGTCAATCCTGCCTGGCTGGGACACGTCGCCTTGGCGACGTGGACCCTCTGGTGGCAGTTGGAGCGTTCTGGGGCCTCCTGCCCTCAGTGATGAGGGCCCTCTGGTGTCAGGCCCTAAGTGCTGGGCTCCACACATTTTCTGATGTGTGCCCAGAGGTACGAGGACACTCCTGCCAGGTTCCCATCCCCATGGGCATGTGGGACTTCTGTTCTGTGATCCCAACGGCTGGGTTGCTCACAGTTTCATGATGTGGGCCCTTTGCTGTGAGTTGACTCCGGCCTGTATCCCATAGCGTCAGTGCTCTGGGCCTCCTGCTTTGAGTTTCCAACTCCTGGATTCCTCACCTTTTTTATTCTATGTGCCCTCTGTTGTGTGTCTCCTCCTGCATGTCTCACTCCCAGCCCCTTCGTGATGTGTTTCCCCTTGTTTGAGGCCACATGTGCTGTGTTCCTCACCTTTCTATAATGTGGCCACACTGGTGTGAGGACACTCCTGCTTTGTTCCGATCCCCTTGGTGATGTGGGCTCTCTGGTGAGAGCCTTATCCTGGCTGGGTTCCTCACACTTCTGGGAGGAGGGCCCTCTGCTGTGAGGTCACTCCTGCCTGGCTGGCACACGTCTCCTTGGCCACATGGGCCCTCTGGTTGCAATTGGAGTGTGCTGGGAGACTCCTCCCCTCGGTGATGAGGGCCCTCTGGCGTCAGGCCCTAACTGCTGGGCTCCCCATATTTTCTGATGTGTGCCCACTGGTGCGATGACACTCCTGCCAGGTTGCCATCCCCATGGGGATTTGGGCCTTCTGCTCTGAAGTCCCAATGGCTGGGTGGCTCACAGTGTCAGGATGTGGGCCCTCTGCTGTGAGTTCACTCTGGCATGGATCCCATAGCCTCGGTGATCTGGGCCACCTGCTTGGAGCTTCCAACTGCTGGATTCCTTACCTTTTTTATTCTATGGGCCCTGTGTTGTGAGACAATTCCTGTCTGCCTCACTCGGAGCCCCTTGGTGATGTGGGTCTTCTGGTTTGAGGCCACATGTGCTGGGTTCCTCACCTTTCACTGATGTGGCCCCACTGGTGTGAGGACACTCCTGCCTGGTTCCCATCCCCTTGGTGATGTTGGCACCACTGGTGTTAGGACACTCCTGCCTGGTTCCCATCCCCTTGGTGATGTTGGCCCTCTGGTGAGAGTCTGATCCTGGTTGGGTTCCTCACACTTCTGTGAGGTGGGCCCTCTGCTCTGAGGTCATTTCCTGCCTGGCTGACACACCCCGCCTTGGTGACGTCGGCCATATGGTGGCAGTTGGAGCCTGCTGGGAGCCTCCTCCCCTCGGTGATGAGGGCCCTGTGGCCTCAGACCCTAACTGCTGGGCTCCCCACGTTTTCTGATGTGAGCCCAGTGATGCCAGGACACTCCTGCCAGGACATTCGTGTAAGGTTCCCTTTCCCATGGCGATGTGGGCCTTCTGCTCTGAGGTCCCAACGCCTGGGTTGCTCACAGTTTCCTGATGTTGGCTCTCTGGTGTTAGTTCACTCATTCCTAGATCACGTAGCCTCTGTGCTCTGGGCCACCTGCTGGTAAGTTCCAACTGCTGGGTTCCTCACCTTTTTTATCCTTTGGGCACTGTATTGTGAGGCTCCTCCTGCCTGCCTCACTCCCAGCCCCTTGGTGATGTAGGTCCTCTGGTTTGTGGTCACATGTGCCAGATTCCTCACCTTTTAGTGATGTGGCGCCACTGGTGTGAGGACACTCGTGCCTGGTTCCAGTCCCCTTGGTGATATGGGCCATCTGGTGAGAGTCTGATCGTGGCTGGATTCCTCACCCTTTTGTGAGGTGGGCCCTCTGCTGTGAGGTCAATTGTGCCTGGCTGGCACACATCGCCTTGGCAACGTAGGCCCTCTGGCTGCAGTTGGAGTGTGCTGGGAACTCCTCTTCTCGGTGATGAGGGTCCTCTGGTGTCAGGCCCTAAGTGCTGTGCTCTACATATTTTCTGATGTGCGCCCAGTGGTGCGAGGACACTCCTGCCAGGTTCCCATCACCATGGGCATGTGGGCGTTCTGTCCTGTGGTCCCAATGGCTGGGTTGCTCACAGTTTCATGATGTGGGCCCTCTGCTGTGAGTTCACTCTGGCCTGTATCCCATAGCGTCAGTGCTCTGGGCTGCCTGCTTTGAGTTTCCAACTCCTGGATTCCTCACCTTTTTTATTCTATGGGCCCTCTGTTGTGAGTCTCCTCCTGCATGCCTCACTCCCAGCCCATTCGTGATTTGTGTCCCCTTGTTTGAGGCCACATGTGCTGGGTTCCTCACCTTCCGCTGATGTGACCCCACTGGTGTGAGAACACTCCTGCCTGGTTCCCATCCCCTTGGTGATGTGGGCCCTCTGGTGAGAGTCTGATCCTGGTTGGGTTCCTCACACTGCTGTGAGGTGGGCCCTCTGCTCTGAGGTCACTAATGCCTGGCTGGCACACCCCGCCTTGGTGACGTTGGCCCTCTTGTGGCAGTTGGAGCCTGCTGGGAGACTCCTCCCCTCGGTGATGAGGGCCCTCTCACGTCAGGTCCTAACTGCTGGGTACCCACATTTTCTGATACATGCTAAGTGTTGCAAGGACACTCCTGCCATGTTCCCAACCCCTTGGGGATGTGGGCCATCTGCTCTGAGGTCCCAATGGTTGGGTTGCTCACAGTTTCATGATGTGGGCCCTCTGCTGTGAGTTCACTGCAGCCCGGATCGCATAGACTCGGTGCTCTGGGCCACCTGCTGGGAGGTTCCCACTGCTGGATTCCTCAGCTTTTTTATTCTATGGTCCCTGTGTTGTGAGGCTACTCCTGCCTGCCTCATTCCGAGCCCCTTGGAGATGTGGGTCCTCTGGTTTAGGCCACATGTGCTGGGTTCCTCACCTTTCTATGATGTGGCCACACTGGTGTGAGGACACTCCTGCCTGGTTCTGATCCCCTTGTTGATGTGGGCCCTCTGGTGAGAGTCTTATCCTGGCTGGGTTCCTCACCCTTCTGTGAGGTAGGCCCTCTGCTGTGAGGTCACTCCCGCCTGGCTAGCTCATGTCACCTTGGCAACGTGGGCCCTCTGTTGGCCAATAGAGCATGCTGGGAGCCTCCTACCCTCGTTAATAAGGGCCCTGGAAAAAACGTATACGTCCTTTTTGGTCAAGTGCCTCATTGTCGAGCTTCTGCCTCTTTTCCTATGCTTTCAGAGCAATTCCCGTCTACCTCCTGAAATCGGATTCCGGCAATTCTGCCCCGCTTTCAAGTCTTCTTCGCAGCCTTACTTCAATATATTTTTCGATGATAGCTGTCATTTATAACTCTGCAGGTTTGTGAATGACAGTGCCCCTGAGCCTCCTTCTTCAACTCGCTTTCTTGTGAGCTAGCTGCAAAACCGCAGGATTGCTTCAGGCCCTAATCCGGTTCCGGAACGGCACGCTAAGATTTTGGGTGGGAAATGAGCATTAAATTTGCCCGTGCACACGCCTACAGCTAGTCTCTCATTGGTTCTCCCTATTCCTGTTCATCTTGCACAGAAATTGCAAACTGTACCAAACAGGAGGTTAAAGGCACTGACTCTCCAAGTGGGGAGAGTGTTAGTAAAGCATCTGGAATGGTGAACCCGAGTTCCAGGGGACGAAATCAGAGACGCATTTGAAAACGTTTCCCGGTCACATGGTGGACCATAATCTGGGTTTCCCATGCATGTTTTAGCTGAAGGAAGAATCCCTTCAACGTGGAGAGTTGGGACCCATGGAATGGGTACCATGCAGTATGACTTCAAAGGGTCTGCATTGCTCACCAAACCTCACCAATGCTATCAGCCCGAAGTGGTCCAGCCTTATGTCTCACCCAGCTCTGGGTGTAGATGTGGTAAATCCAGGTTGCATCACAAGCCCTGAATGAATTATTTAAGAATTGCACTCTATTTCACTGTCACTGTGTTTTGTTTTTGTATTTTATTTTGATAATGGGATTTATCAGATTTTCACTGCTGCGTTTATTCCATTGTACACACGCTTGATTCTCTTACGGAGACATAAATATCCATGAGTTTTAAGATTCTTACTTGTCAGGTATATTCCTAGGC
>NW_021702510.1:0-3238 GCF_005190385.1 Monodon monoceros
TTCTCTAATGATTAATGATGTTGAGCATTCTTTCATCTGTTTGTTGGTAATCTGTATATCTTGTTTGGAGACATGTCTGTTTAGATCTTCTGCCCATTTTTGGAATTGGATTTTTGAATTTTCTGTTACTGAGCTACATGTGGTGTCTGTAATTTTAGACATTAATCCTTTGTCAGTTGCTTCATTGTTAATGATTTCTCCCATTCCGAGAGTACTTTTTTAGTCTGGTTTATGGTTTCCTTTGCTGTCTAAAAGTTTTTATCTTTCATTAGCTCTAGTTTGGGTTTTGTTTGTTTGTTTTTATATCCACTTCTCTACGATATGGGTCAAAAAATATCTTGCTGTGATTCATGTCGTAGAGCATACTGCATATGTTTTCCTCTAAGTGTTTGATAGTGTCTGGACTTACATTTCGATCTTTACTCCATTTTGAGCTTATTATTTTGTACGGTGTTAGGGAGTTTTCTCATTTCATATTTGTACATTGACGTGTCCAGTTTCACAGCACCCCTTATTGAAAAGGATGTCTCCTCTCCGCCTTATATTCTTGCCTCGTTTACCAAAGATAAGGTGACCATACGTGTCTGGATTTTTCTCTGGGGTTTCTACCTTGTTACATTGATATATATTTCAGTTTTTGTGCCAGTACCATACTCTCTTCATTACTGTAGCTTTGTAGAATTGTCTGAAGTTAGGGAGCCTGATTCCTCCAACTCCATTTTTCATTCTCAAGTTTGTTTTGGCTATTCGGTGTATTTTGTGTTTCCATACAAATTGTGACATTTTTTGGTTCTAGTTCTGTTTAAAATGCCAGTGGTACTTTGATAGGCCTTGCGTTGCATGGGTAGATTGCTCTGTGTCATAGAGTCATTTTCTCAATCTTGATTCTTCAAACCCAAGGATATGGTATATTGGTCCAACACATGGTTTCAGCTGTCATTGCTTTCATCAGTGTCATATAATATTCTGCATACAGGTCTTTTGTCTCCTTAGGTAGGTTTCTTCCAAGATATAGTTTTCTTTAGGTTGCAAAGGTAAATGAGAGTGTTTTCTTAATTTCACTTTCAGAGATTTCATCATTAGTGTATAAGAATACCAGAGATTTCTGTGCATTAATTTTGTATCCTACTACTTTACCAAATTCATTGATTAGCTCTAGTTGTTTTCTGGTAGCATCTTTAGGATTCTCTATGTATAGTATCATGTCCTCTGCAAACAGTGACAGCATTATTTCTTCTTTTCCGATTTGGATTATTTTTGTTTCTTTCTCTTCTTTGATTGCTGTGGCTACAGCTTCCAAATCTATGTTGAATAATAGTGGTCAGATTGGGCAAACTTGTCTTCCTCCTGAAACTAGTGGAAATGGTTCCAGGTTTTCAGCATTGAGGACTATGTTGGCTGTGTTTTTGTCATATATGGCCTTTGTTATGTTGAGCAGTGTTCCCTCAATGCCCACTTTCTCCCAGGATTTTATCATAAATGGATGTTGAATTTTGTCGAATGGGTTCTCTGCATATATTGAGATGGTCGTATAGTTTTTGTCTTCAGTTTGTTAATATGGTGTATCACGTTGATGGATTTGCGTATCCTGAAGAATCCTAGCATTCGTGGAAGAAACCCCACGTGGTCGTGATGTATGATGCTTTTAATGTGCTTTCGGTTTCCGTTTGCTAGTATTTTGTTGAGGATTTTTGCATCTATGTTCATCAGTGATATTGGTCTTTACTTTTCATTCTTTGCGACATCTTTCTCTGATTTTAGTATTAGAGTGATGATGTCTTCATAGACTGTGTTTTGGTGTACTCCCCCCTCTGCTATATGTTGGAAGCCTTTGAGAAATATAGGTATTAGCTCTTGTCTAAATGTTTGATAGAATTCTCCTGTCAAGCCATCTGGTCCTGGGCTTTTGTTTGTTGGAAGAATTTTAATCAGAGTTTCAATTTCAGTGCTGGTGACTAGTCTGCTCATATTTTCTATTTCTTCCTAGTTCAGTCTCAGCACGTTGTGTATTTCTAAGAATTTGTCCATTTCTTCCAGATTGTCCATTTTATTGTCATAGAGCTCCTTGTAGCAATATCTCATGATCCATTGTATTTCTGTGTGTCAGTTTTTACTTCTCCTTTTTCATATCTAATTATATTCATTTGAGTGTTCTCCCTTTTTTTCTTCATCAGTCTGGCTAATGGTTTTACAATTTTGTGTATCTTCTCAAGGAACAGTCTTTCTGTGTTATTGGTCTTTCCTGTCATCCCCTTCTTTTCATTTTCATTGATTTGTGATCTGATCTTTATGATTTCCTAACTTCTGCTAACGTTGGGGTTTTCTCGTTCTTCTTTCTCTAATTGGTTTAAGTCGAATGTTTTGTTGTTTATTTGAGATGTTTCCTGTTTCTTCATGTAGGATTGTATTGCTATAAATTTCCCTCTTAGAACTGCTTTGGCTGCATCCCACGGTTTTTGTTCGTCGTGTGTCCATTGTCGTTTGTTTCTGGGTATTTTTTGATTTCCTCTTTGATTTCTTCAGTGATCACTTCCCTATTACATAGTCCAATGTGTATCCTATATGCGTTTGTATTTTGGACACATATTTTCGTGTAATTGATATATAGTCTCTTAACCTAGTGGTCAGAAAATATACTTGATGTGATTTCAATTTTCAGAAATTTACCTAGGCTTGATTTGGGACCGAAGGTGTGAAAGTATGATCAATCCTGGAGAATTGTCCATGAGCACGTGAGAAAAATGTTTATTCTGTTGTTTTTGCATGGAATTTCCTATATATTACAATTAAGTCCATACTCTTTACTGTATCATGTAAAGCCTGTGTTTCCTCATTTAATTTCATTTTGGATGATCTGCAATTTGGCCAAATGAGGTGTTAAATTCCCCTACTATGATTGTGTTACTGTCGAATACCACATTTATGGTTGTTAGTATTTGCCTTGTATATTGAGGGGATCCTATGTTGGGTACATATATATTTGTAATTCTTCGATGCTCTTCTTCTTTCGATCCCTGGATCATTATATAGTGTCTTTTGTTGTCTCTTCTAATAATATTTATTTTAAAATCTATCTTGTGTGATATGAGAGTGGCTACTCCAGCTTTCTTTGGATTTTTCTTTGCATGGAAAATCATTTTCCGTCCCCTCGCTTTCAGTCTGTGTCTGTCCCTAGGTCTGAAGTGTGTCTCTTGTAGACAGCATGTATATTGATCATGTTTTTGAATCCATTCAACCA
>NW_021702511.1:0-1010 GCF_005190385.1 Monodon monoceros
TGGTGTAAGAGGTAGGAGTATAGTGGATAATACGATTGCTGTTGGTAAAAGGGTTATTTGTTTTGTGGGGTAAAATTGTCATTTTATTTTTATGTTATTAGTGGAGGGGAATAGGGTTAGTGCTGTGGAATAGGTGAGACGTATATAGAAATATAGGTTGAGTAGAGCTGTAATAGCTATGAGAGTTGGTAGAAGGAGGGTCTCGTTTTTTGTTAGTTCTTGAATGATTATTCATTTGGGTATAAATCCTGTGAGTGGAGGGAGTCCTCCTATGGAGAGTAGGGTGAGTATGGTGAAGGTTGTTATAATTGGTATTGTATTTCATGTTTGGGATAGCAGTAGTGTGGTGGTGGTGGAATTTTGGGCGAGTAGTGTGAATATGGTGAAGGTCATGATAACGTAGATTAACAGGTTTAGTATAGTAAGGGATGGGTTATATAACAGAATAGTGGTTATTCATCCTATGTGGGCGATTGATGAATAGGCTATGATTTTTCGGAGTTGTGTTTGGTTTAGCCCACCTCAACCTCCGATTAGGATGGACAGGAAAGATATGGTAATTATTAGGTGTAGGTTCATTGATGGTGAGATTTGGTAGAGGATTGAAATGGGTGCAAGTTTTTGTCATGTAAGAAGGATTAGTCCTGTGGCTAGAGGGATGCCTTGTGTAACTTCTGGCACTCAAAAGTGAAAAGGGGCTAGTCCTAGTTTAATGGCCAGGGCTATTGTTATTAGGATGGATGCTGTTGGGTTGAATAACTTTATGATGGTTCATTGGCCGGAGTATATTAAGTTAATGATGATTGCTAGTATAAGTAGTGCGGATGCTGTGGCCTGTGCTAGAAAATATTTGGTCGATGCTTCTGTGGCTCGAGGAGTGGGCTTTTTTATTATGATGGGAATGATGGCTATTATGTTTATTTCTAGTCCGATTCAGGCAAATAGTCAATGGGAGCTGATGGATACAATTATTGTGCTTAGGATAAGGGTTGATAGTAGTATGATAGAGA
>NW_021702512.1:0-1096 GCF_005190385.1 Monodon monoceros
GGCGGCGGCGGCTATCTCTGCCCCCGCCGGGTACCTCTGTAGGCCCCACCTCCTCAGGCCTCTCCCACCACAGCAAGCGTCTGAGGGGGCGCTCCCCGCCTGCCTGACCGGCCAGGCGGCCAGAAGGCGTCCCTGGAAGGCAGCGGCACACCAGACGCTCCGGGGGTGGCCTGACGCCACCCAGACATGGCCGCGGACCAGTGAGCCGTCCGTGCGGCCCGCGAGCCCCGTGAACAGCACCTGGCCAAACCCACTGGAGCACAGCCCCGTCGCCGCCACCTGTCTGCCGGGGTGTCTCTCAACAGCTCCATACGGAAAATGGCGCCCCTCCGCCGTTTCGCTCTGGCCGGGGGCGGGAGCGGGATCGAGGGCGCAGGACGCTTCCCGGGTCTGCAGGCCAACTGGGGCGGGGTACTGAGCTCGGAACTGCGGCGTGGGGGCAAGGGTGGCGTTGCTGGGTCTTAGGGACCTTGCCAACTCAATGGTGGCTCCCAGTGGTTTCGGGCCAGCTTCTGTCGGTTAGGAGTGCCGGGCACGTCTCCCTCCGGGCTGAGCGTAGCGCAGCGTGGGCGGGCAGGTGGGATGCACAAGGGACCGTGGGCCCCGGGCCCTGAAGCCTCAGGGACCACGTCCTTGTGAGCGGCCGGCGGGATCTGGGGTGGGGCGCCAAGCGCCGAAAAGTTTGCTGGGCCCCGCACGCCCTGGGCTGGGTGCTCGCTAACATCTCTACCACACCCCTGTACCCTAGACCTCCGTTTCCCTGTCTAGGTGGGCGGCGGGGCCCTGCCGGGTCGGGCGGGCCGCTGGGTTGGCGGTTTGACCCAAGTGCCTGCTAAGCTGTGCCTCAAGAGCCAGCCCGCGATCCCCTTGCCACCTACTGCCTAACCAGCCCAGAGGGGCGTGATTTCGACTCGATCACGGAAGCTAAGCAGGATCGGGCCTGTTTAGTATGTGGATGGGAGACCTCTAGGGAATACCGGGTGCTATAGGCTTTTGGCCTCCCGCTCTAAATTCTCCTTTTGGCTCTGCATTCTCCTTTTGTCGCCCGTGGCGGCGGCGGCTATCTCTGCCCCCGCCGGGTACCTCTGTAGGCCCC